>NW_026126410.1:27952500-28167500 GCF_943737965.1 Phodopus roborovskii | reverse complement strand
AGAGAAGCTTATCCAGCTGCTGAGTCAGACTGCCTCCAAATCATAGCTTAAACCGTTGAGATGAAATCCAGTAAGATTTATGGCAGGAAAGAATCAGATTCAATCTGTTTTACCTTACTTGGTGGTTTGACTCCAAAAGAAAAATAAAAAAAGGAAATCTGAGATGAATGAGTATATATGTATTTGAATTTTTAGTAATTTTTTTATTATTATTTTTTCTCTTTGCTCTCTTCCTTCTTTTATTTAATTTATCACTTCACATGTCAATCCCAGCTCCCTCTTCCTCCCTCCCTTTCTCCCCCCTCCCTCCATCTCTCCCTCTCTTCCTTTTACCCTCTCTATTCTCTCACATGTACCCAGACCACCCTCCCCTCCCATCCCCCCACCCCAACTACACATGCAGGGCAATGCCATCCAGGTGGGTTCATGCAGATCTGACAGGCCTTTCGAAGCAGGGACCAGGGCCTCTCTCCTGTCTCTAGGTTAAGGCAGTTATCCCTCCATGGGGGATGTATTCACAAAGTCTGTGGATATATTTGATTTTTAAAAGAACACCATTTGTATGAGTATACATTATTTCTCTAAGATACTCTGTGTCCTAGAACATGTCACCCTCTAAGGAAGTCAGTCACAGACTCAGATCAGACTGCCAATTCCTCTTCACTGGACTAGAGGATAACACAGGGTTAAGAAAGTACATCATTTTGCACTACCACTAAGAATATACGAAGTGAATCCATGCCAGAACTTGTTATCATTACTGTTTGTTAGAATTGATCATTGTCATTTTGGCTGGAATAAATGAAAATCTGAGTGGTTTTAATTTCCATTTCTTTGATGCCTACAGATGTTGACCAGTTTTATAAAAGGTTATAACTCAATGCTTAGTTGCATGGTCAAATTTAATTAGGTTTGGTTTTTTTTTTTTTTTTTTTTTTTGGTTTCATTTTAAGTATGTTTTATTGTTTGTTTTTTTAATTGTTTTTTATATTCTAGAAGCAAACCCTTTCACAAGTAATAAGCCCAGAACCATTTAAATCCTGCATGGAATTTGACTGAACTTCAAAGAACAAACTCCAATATTTCCCAAATGATTCCACACACTAGAAAGGGAAACACTTGTAAATCCCTTTTGTGAATCCAATATCATTCTAATACCAAACCCAGAGTCTTTACTGCATGCCCTCTCAAATGTGTACCTGTCTAACATACATGTAATTTTTCTCATAAAATTGAATTCAAGAATATATCAAAAAACAATCAATTGTGTCAAATTTGATTTCATTCCAGAGATGCTAGGATTTATCACATATAAGTAAATAAACATGGTCCTGGACATGAATGTCCTAAAAGAAAGAAACCAGATGGTCATCTTATTAAATGTAGAACGGATTTTGACAAAACACAATGTCACTTCTTTTAAAAAGATTCCAGAGCAAATGGGGATACCAGTACTAATTCCAATATAGTAAAGGAAATGCAAAAAAGGACTGTATTTCTGCATATTTAAAATTGCCTTTTTTGTTGTCTTTGATTTTAATCTATAGACTGCTGTGAAGAAGATTATTTTTTTCTTAATAGGTTTTAAACCTCCAATTTATTTTTTTCTATTATGAACAACACATGAATGAAAGAATAAACATTACAAGGGTCTAATATGGGCAGAGTTTATTAAATATTTCACTTTAGTACTATAAGAATGATCCATATCATGGAGTAAAGAATAGTGCCACCATCATCCAACAAAAAAAATGAAACATGCAAAAACCTGAAAACTTTGAGCATAGTTGAAGAAAGAAAATATATTGTGATCAATGCATAAGACAACAAGGAGGGTTTATTTGCAGGACCCTAAGTGACGTAATTAGCCACATCCTTTAAAGATAAGAATGAAGAAAGATAAGTAAGAAACAAGAAGGTACAAAATCAAGTATCTCTAGGTGGATTTGAGGTTCTCATAGAGTTTTCAGAGATAGTCAGCAGTCATGTAGAGAACAATAATGGCACAACAAAACCAAACCAACCAATCAAGAAAACGACCAATCAAATGAAACTCAGCACTTCACTTTTACTCTGAACTTTCTTTCAAATATCCTCATATTTCTACTTAGTCTAAATTGTCAGAAACCAAACCTGGAGGGTAGAACACCATTCATTCAGAATAGAGACATAAAAAGAAAATATACAATGAACCAGACAGGTACACATAAAGCTCAAGAAAGCAGAAAATAAAACAAGACACACATGAAGACCTCAAGTCAGTTTACTCTACTATCTTTCTTAATTTATCCACGTTACTGCTGCTGACAACTTTAATTTTGGAACAAAGATAACTTTGTGTTTTATTTGCTTGAATGTCAGTATTACAACATAGCATTTTATCTACCTAAAACTGAATCTATTGTACATTGCTAATAAAATTAATGTTATAGAAAGAAATCAATTTTGATATAGTTTAGTATTCATCTGATCTCTTACTGATAAATGTAATTTATAGCCAAGCACTGTTTTGTGCTGCTGTCAGCTATGTTTGGCTCTATCTATCTCCTTCAATTATTTTCTTAGCCTTTAAGGGAGGAAAGGACAAAAGGAGCTAAGGGTGCATAATTTATATGTGAGTACTCCCATTCCCCTATTCTCTGCATTATGCTATTCAATTTTGTATCTCTGTATTAACTACATTTTTTGCAAAAAGGAGTTTCCATGCTGGGGGATGAGAGATGTACAAATCAATGTGTATAAAGAAAGAAACCTAGGAGGCAATTTACTTCTATGTATATTTAATAAAACCACAGTATTAGGTTGTCACATATGATCTATAATCAAACCAATTATAAGTTGCTAGACCTTTAATGCTGCCAGGCATGACTTTTGCGTTAAAGTCATAATCTATACCAGGCATTAGCCTTTATACTTGTAAGTGTTCAAGAGATACATTCTATCTTTCATGTAATATAGAGTACCAGCTCTTATGCTGAGATGTCCAGTTGAATTTGAGTTGAGTTGTATTCATGGTGAGAGAATGGATCTAGTTCCACTCTTCTACATGTAGTTATCCAGATTCACCAGCACCATTTGTTGAAGGTTCTGTCTTTACTACATTGGAATTTTTATCATTTCTATATCAAACAAGGATACAGAAATTATTATTAAACATCTTAAAACAACAACAACAACATAAAGCCAATTGCCAAATCAATTAAATGCAAAATCCTACCAGAACTCAAAATAAGAGCTAAAACTCCGTAAATAATTTAGTAAAATAGACAAAATGAAAAACTTCCATATCATTTTTATGAACCCAGAATTACCACAAGACCAAAGTTAGATAAAGACCAAATGAACACAGAATTATAGGGTAATTTCCCTGATGAACATGCAAAGATTCTCAGTAAAACAATTGCACTACAAATTCAAGATTAGAAAAAAATACTGCATTCAAAATCAAGCATGGCTCACTACATCTATTGGTTGATTAATACTTTTGCTTTGTGCTAACATTTTTTTTTTCACAGTTAGCTTTTGATTTTTTATTTCGTTTCAGAAGTCTGGATAAAGTCACCTACACTCTAGAATGTCTTATTAACATGAGAAAGGGTACTTACTTATACAAAACAAGGGAAGGAGGAAAGGGCATGATTGTCAAAAAAGGGAACATAAATTCCCAAATAATTTAACTTACAAAAATACCACACTTGTTTTCCCACTTTTTCACTACTGGTAAAAACAAAAAGAAAAATTTCACATTAAAACTTACCTGTATGCAGGTATAATAAGACCACAATTTTTTACATAGCTCTTGCTATTGTAACTCTTTTTTACATAACTCTTGCTATCACAGACACTTGTTCAGCCCATGTAAAAACGCAGTATCCACTAAGCATTTCAGACCCAGAGACTACTGAACACAGGAGAAAACTCAACATACTCAGAGGGTCCCGATGGGGAAGAGCAAGACAAACAACTCAACAATATTATAGAGCCCCAGCCTCTAGTTGTATTTTTCTGTTGTTTTCTTATGATCTTTGATCTTAATGAAGATTTAATAATGTGAGATTTTTAATCTTCTAATGACCGACTTTAGGAAAAACAGTGGGAAAGTGTGCAGATTTTTAAAGCTAGTTTGTTATTTATGCTAAAAAAAAAAAAAAAAAAAAACTACAGTTTTGTTCACTTCATTCAGCTCACTTCTTACTGAAATATACTTTTTATTTTATTTATTTCGAAGCAGGTTTTCTCTGTGTAGCCTCTGCTGTCCTGGAACTGGTTCTGTAAACCAGGCTAGCCTCAAACTACTCTGCTTCTGCCTCCCAAACTCTGGGATTCAAGGCTTGCACCACCACCACCCAGCCACCTACTGAAATATCACAACAAAACCCATCAAAACTTTCCATTTCTTGTGGCCCAAGAGGTAAGCTCACTTTTTTTTTTCTTTTTTACATATTGGTCTCAGTTCCCTCTCCCGTCCTTCTATTTTCCCTCACTCTTACCCTCTCATGCCCCCTGACCACTCTCCTATCTCACCCCCCCCACACACACACACATACAAACACACTCCACAAGTAGGATGATGCCTTGTCTTTTTTGTTTTTTTTTTTTTTTTGTTTTGTTTTTTTTTGGTCCAGCCAATTTGGTCTTTGGTATGCTTCTTGTAGTTTCATTGGCCTGTCCTTTACTGGGGAAGTTTTCTTCAGTGATTTTGTTGAATATGTTTTCTGGCCTTTGAGCTGGGCTTCTTCGCCTTCCTCTATGCCTATTATTCTTTGGTTAGCCTTTTCACAGTTTCCCACATTTCCTGGATGTTTTGTGTTAAGGATTTGCTGGATTTAAGGTTTTCTTTGGTTGACGGATCTATTTCCTCTAAATTATCTTCAGTGCCTAAGAGTCTCTTCCATCTCTTTTATTCTGCTGGTTATGCTTGCATCTGAAGTTTCTGATTTGCCCAGTTTTTCTATTTCCAGCATTCCTTCATTTTGTGTTTTCTTTGTCTCTATTTTAGGTCCCATGTCTTGAACTGTTTCCTTCATCTGTTTAATTATTTTTTCTAAGCTTTCCATAATTTCTTTAAGAGATTTGTTTTATTTCTTCCAATTTTTCATTTGTTTATTCTTCCGTTTCTTTAAAGAATTTTCTCACGTTGTCTATGAAGGCTTCTATCATTTTTATGAAGATATTTTTTAAGTTGTTCTCTTCTGCTTCATCTGCTTTGGGGTGTTCAGGTCTAGTTGGTGTAGAGTCCCTAGATCCCGGTGGCGTCATGCTGGTCTTTCTATTTTTAGCTGTTTTCTTGTATTGCTGTTTTCCCATCGCTTCTTCCAGTGGGTGCAGGTAGGGTCTCTCTCTCTCTCTCTCTCTCTCTCTCTCTCTCTCTCTCTCTCTCTCTCTCTCTCTTTCTCTCTGCTACTCACCCATTGGGCTTAGGTGGGTCAGAAGTTTGATGTCTGTACCTCTCGGTGGCCCAAGTTCTTTAGGAGGTCTACCTCAGGCAGGGGCCTGGAGATAGGGGTTAAAGACCGGTCTCCAAAAGAGGCCCTTCAATGGTTTTCAAATATCAGTAAGGCAGGGACTCAGGTTGGTAATAGGGGGTTATGGCTGGGGCCTGAGCTCCAGCAGAGGACTTTCAATGGGAGCTCAGAGATCAGACAGGCGGGGACTCAGGATTGTCCAGCATTGAAATATGGCATTTCTAGTCTTATGCTCAGGTGCAGCAGCTAAGCTAGGTTGAGGTAGAAACAGCAAACCCTCAAACCAAAGCCAAGACCTCAAAATGCTAAAACACCAGCACTTTCCATCCAGGTTAGAAAAACGAGGATCTGAAGTAAAGAGAGACACAAGACTGGTCAAGCAGCCACTGAAATACCACCTCTCTGTTACTGGAGTTAATGGTTACTGGAACTTCCTTCATTGTTGTTAGAAGTCCCTAAAGTCACAGCTTTGATGTCAAGTGAGATAGTCCTTCTGTAGCACTGACCACGCCCATTGGGGGGTGGAGCCATGGGCGAAAATGACCTGGGGAAGGAGTTCGGAGGGGGCCATGAAAAGGCTCTCTTTCTGGCGTGACTCGGACAGGAGGGGATCCAGTTGAATTTCCTGGTGTTCATCTGTCTAGGTTGTAAGTTATTTCTCCCTGAATAAACATCTATTCGGCCTATTTGTTTATCCCGATCCTTATTTACCGCGATATAAGTTATTTCTCCCTGAATAAACATCTATTCGGCCTATTTGTTTATCCCGATCCTTATTTACCGCGATATCGGATCCCGAGGGAAATACAGGCAACTTATTAGTCATTTCTTTGCCATTGACAAAAACTGCACCATTGGTGCTGATGCACATAGCAAAGAATCATAGCCATTCTGCTTTTCTGCACATACTCCTATACTATCTCTTCTGTCTGTCTGTCCCACAGTTTTAACTCTGAATGTTATTGTCCGCCCACAGAAGTAGGTTGTAGAGAACATCTGCAGACTCTGCATTATTCGGGAGTGCAATATTTTATTCGACTGCTCAGACTGTATTCCACAAAGCCAAGTGTCCACTCATGGGGCACCAGTGTAGAGTGACCTGTCTGAGGAACTTCTCTCCAATGACCATCTCCTCGGTTGCAGACTCTGAATTGATAATCAACATTGGGGGGGGTTCTATGTGCACCACTATGAATTCAGTGTCAAACCCTACATCTTCAAAATAATTTGCAGTACATTTATGGAACCGGAGCCTGTAAACTTGGGCTTTAAAGTCATTATCCACCTTACACCATCGTACTATGATGCCTCCAGGTTTCTCTATTAATAATTCAATCTGTACTGGAGGGCGGTACTGCTTAAAATTGTGGTATTTTCCTATGTTAAGAATGGAATCATCCAACTGATCCTACAAAGAGGGTACATCAACTAATGAAGGCACTTCTGGTAAGCTGTCCAACTGAAAGTGTGAGGCCTTTTTGGTAAAGTTCCACAATTTGTCATTCTGTTCTATACCACCAAGAATGGCAATCTCACCTTCTCGGACTAGGCCATCTGTGGTGTTAACTCCATGTTCTACGAGCTTCTGGCAGTTATCTAACTATTTAATGGAGGCCTATTCAATGGTGTCCATCACTTGCAAAAGGGTCACTAGTCTCTCATCTAACAGCTTTCCAAGGGTTCCTTTTAAATCACTAAAATGTTGTTTGAAGACATCTCTTGTCTGTGAAGCATTCTCCTTTATCTGCCTCTGTGCCTTCGCAGCCCCACAACCGCTGTCATAGCTCCCACTAGTAGCTCTGCACTGCTTCTTGCAACAGGGTCCATCATGCCCTTCCTCTGGCTGCTCTTCCCATCAGGTTCCTGATTGCTCCAGGTTCCGATGAGTGGCCCTGTATGGAAGGCCCTGCGGGGTTTTTCGCAGGGAAAGCACCACTGTGCTACCATTTTGTTTTTGTTGTTGGCGTTTTTTAATATTAGTAAATATTACATAGTACAAAAAATTTAATTTTTTTTACCAATTTTTAGATTCATGACTCTCAGGTTTGTATTTCTAATTTTTAATATGCATGAGTATAAGGATATTGAAAATTTTCTACTTCCACCTATCTAATTTGTAATGCTATTATGCAGTAATTTTACCCTCACAGTCTTCATTGGAGTTTCACTCTGCGAAGTTTCAAACAACAATGCTATACAGAGAACAGGAAAAATGAAAGCAGACATTTCCTTATTATCCCCCTCCTTCCAGCCCACAACATGCCCAGCCTTGATGCAAGGGGAGGAACTTGGTCATTTCTTAACTTGATGTGTCATGCTTTGTTGAAGCCCATGTGAGGGCTGCCCCTTTCTAAATGGAGACAAGGAAGGAGTAGATGGAGAAGGAGGTAGTGATCAGATATGAATGAGGGAGGATTCAGTGAGTGAAATGGAGGAGAGGGGAGGGAGAACTGGGGGGGTATGTAAAATAAATGAGAAAAAATGTTAAATGAATAAAATAAAAAGAATAAGACATTTGTCATGTGACAGCAAACTGCTTAAGCTTTTCTTGGCTGAGAGAGACAGGTTGAAAAAAGTGTACTGTCATTTCAATAGTTGTATACCAGGTGTCAAGGCCTCTCTTAATTTTCTCTGAGGAAGATACCATATCTGTAAATCCATCTGTGATTGTAACCACAACCTAATTATGCAGATGATAATCAACTGTCATTCTTTTTGACACATCTGGCTTTATACTGTCCAAATAGACACGTTAAATAGGGATACAGTATGAATTAGCACTCTTGCATAGTAACAGACATTTATGGTGGCACTAATCTTTGTAATTTCTCACACTTGCTCAAATATGTTCAAAGCAGCATTATTCATAATAACCAGAACATAAAAACAATCTAGATTCCCCTCAACTGAAGAATGAATGAAGAAAATGTGGTACATTTATACAATGGAGCATTACTTTGCAGTTTAAATTAAAAAAAAAAAGACATCAAGAAATTTCCAGGCAAATGGATGGGACTAGAAAAAAAAATCCTGAATGAAGTAAACCAGACTCAGAAAGACAGACACTGTATGTACTCCCTCATAAGCATATATACTACATATTGTCTTCCCATGTCATATATTGAGTTTAATCTGATATACATAGAACATCTTAATTCATCCCTGGAGCTTGAACTTTGTAAAGTTTCAGATAATAAAGACATGATATAGTTAGTGGTTGTTAAGTCGTTTCCTTATTCAGTAATGGAAGATTAATACATAATCACTCCCAAATAATAGCTAAGTTTTTAAAAGATTAATAAGTAAAATAGCTAATTTCTCTGTAATGAATAATGAATTATAAATACTGCAATGAATATAGCAAAATATATTTCAAAAGGAAAGAGAAGAAAGTGAAAATGGATATGAGAGCGTCCCTTACCAGCAGGAAGTAGTTTGGAAAGAACGACTCCCAAATTCCCAAATATTGTCTATAAATGTTTGTTTTCATTTAAATGGATTTGGTTATTAAAAAAATAATAGAAAAAGAAAATGGATATGAAACTAAGTTTTCAGGCAAATTAAAGTGTTACTTGTTACATATAGAACTGACAAGTATTTTCAATCCAACATTGCCTTTAATAAAAGTCAAATAACTATTCCTTAAAACAATATAGAATTAAATGACAACATGCTCTGTTTCCCCCCTTTCCTTCTAAAAACATGTGGCTGGAAAAGACATAAATGAGTAGCTATTTGGTGATCATTAATGCAAATTTTGAGAACAGTGTTTTATCATTAGGATCATCTTTCCCTTTAGTTCAGTTTATAAATCCTACACTTTAACAATTTGTCAATAATATCTATGTTAATACTCGTTTATTATTAATATTTAAGATATAATGAATTACTAAAAATGTACTCCAGAATTTATTCTTGGAAATATGCCTAATAAATAAGGAATGTAATGATTGATTGATAATATATAAAGAAATTATTTAAAAAATGCAATAATTGTCCTGAGTTTCAGAAGTCTGTTTCAATAACATACTTCATCACAAGTATTTACTTCCATGCTATAGTGATAAGAACAAAAAGAAATTAGTAACTTCTTTCAAAGAACTTAACAATTTGTGAGGCTGACATACCTCAACATTCAGTACTCAGAAATAGTTCAAATATCTGGGTGTTAAGTTACTATCTTCACAGCAGTTCAGAGTATTAGAAAATATGTGTGAAGATCAAAAGTAGAATGAAATGTCTTCACACATGTACAAAGTATATTTTAGTGCTTGAACTTCAAATACTCAGACTAAGTTTTCTATACTTCATAAGGACCTTTACAGATTTCTGTGTTCCTGTGAATTAGAGTGGAAAATCCTCTGCAATCCAGTAGGAAACCTGTCAAAATTCTGAATGACATTTCAACTGTAAGAGATTTCAGTTTCTTGTAATATCCGAAAGATTCTCGGAAATACATTTCTTCACAATGTTCCATATGAAGTAAAGGACATAAGGACTTTGTACACTTTTAATGAATATAGGGAAATATAGTATTATCAATATTGCACTTTACTATGTGGACAAGAAACTTCAAAATATTCTCTTTGGGAGGAGATGGAAATAAAATAGCCAGAAAAAAACTTTATTCTACAGAGCTTCTATTCAAACTAGATGGCATATCCTGTGTCCAAGAATTTCCATGCCCAGGAATAGTTTATTTTGTGTGTGTATGTGGGGAGGGGGTGTGCTTTTTATTATGTTAGGGGATTTTTTATTTTGTTTTGTTTTGGTGTTTTTTCTTTTACTAACTTATTTGTATGCATTTTGAATTTTTCGTTCATTTTAGAGGCAAAGTAAGAGTGAGAGAAACAGAAAGGAGAGGACATGTATTTGAGGGTATGTTGAGTTGAAGTTATAAAAGTCATTAAAATGCATTGCATCAAAAATTAAATTAAAAAAAATGGAGTGATCCAACACATGCAGAGAATTACTGTTTAACAATATCCAAGATTTGGTCTCCATATGGCAAATTGTTACACCAAGAGAAAGTCTAATATACAAAGGTAACTCCTGTATTTAAGAAACTAAAACTGATGAAATAGTAGGAAAGCATACAAAAAGCAGAGGCGAGTTTTTCTAAAATGTAAAAATGTCTCAAATTTCAAGACACTTTAATAAAATAGAATCTTAATGAGATAATGAGTTCATAGATGTGGAAATCCAGGGATGTGTCATCTAGTATGGAAGCATGAACCCACTGTAATACTTAATAACAAAATTTGTGTCTAAACATTGTTTTTCTCTAGATAGACTTCTGAGTGGCAGGAGAGATGTGTATTCATAAAATGCATGTTTTATAATAGCATTCACTTTTAGCATCAGACAGGAGAATGTCATTCAGTGGCAAATCTTGAAAGCTTTGTCATCTTCTGCCTTCTGAGGATTATAGTGTAAGAGATCAGGAAAGTTCATATAGTTTAAATACCAATACCAGAAATAGATTATGGTTTCATGAAAGAAAGGGCTATGTGGAATATATATATATCCACTATATACATACATATGTATGTGTGTGTGAGGTATGTGTGTATTCTTGTGTGTGTGTGTGTGTGTGTGTGTGTGTGTGTGTGTGTATACATGCTGGCAAGTAGTCATCACAGATTTTGTTATTTTGTTGCTTAGACAGATTCTGTAGTAAATAGTAGCTGTGTTGATAGTTCCCAAGTATTTTTGTAACAACTTGTCATGTTTACACCCTCTGAAGCACTTTCTGAACATTCTAAAATTATTCTGTGGCTTCTGAAAAAAAAAATGCCTGTCTCCAAAAGAAAAGAGGAACTTACTGACTTATTGAAATAAGAAAGAGAAGGCTGAATCAAATTGCTTTTCCAAGGGACAACACAATATAATTACATACTAAAGGGTTAAGTTGTATATCACATTTAGCAGGAATAGTACTTCAATGTTGTATGCCAAAAGCTACAACATTGGTGGATAAAGATAAAAGTAAACCAATCATTAGCTATAATATGTCACTTTTTAGAAAATAAATGAATGTTTTCTAAGCCATTATTGAGTACAACTGTTAAAATTTGTATTAATGTTTAAAAAACTCCTGCTAGAGATTTTATGTAGACAAAGATTAACTCTCTTATTTAAAAACTGTTCATGATAAAATTTCAAATGATGTTTTAATCTAATATATTTTAATTTTCAAACTGGAGTCATACATCCACATATAAATGATGTTAAATTTTAATAGTCTATTTATATTAGTTAAATGAAAAGTGTAATCAAGTAACTGTAGCATATAAACATATTACTCTAAAGAAACAAAAATCCTTTTCCATTTAAAGTGATTTGGTACCTGTTAGTAAATTAATCAATTCACATTGCATTTCTACAACAGAGAATATATCTTCTTTGCTAATCATGTATCTCAATGATTGTTATCATAATGGTCACAAAAAACTTTGCTATAAACTATATTAAGTCTGGTGTATTTTTCTATACACAATAGTTACTCTTAGATCGCATAGCTTACAACAATTGGCTTGATGTGGATAGAAAAGGGACCTCTGTTTATATTACATTTACAACTGATACAAAAGTCACATGAGAATTCTGTTAATTCTTTGGGTAATATCATGCTATTTTTAACCCAAGAAATCTCCTGGAACCTAGCTCTATCATTTAATATGGGAATCTCTTGATGATGTAGAAGGGTTCAGTATTACTGGCTATTGTCACTTTCATATTAATTCTAAACTTTATTTTTTCTATTGATGAAACTCCCTGTCAGGAGTGATAAAAAGAAAAGTCCCCAGTTTATCTTAGAACTACTTATAAATCTGAGATTCTTTGAATGAGCATAATTAAACTTTTATTTGAAGAACATATCTCTTCAGTTTATATTCACATTTACTCCCCTGCTTAGCATCATGGAAATGCTTTGTTTATCACATCCTCAACTTCTTATCTTGTTGTTTTCTAGGCACCATACAGAAACCAATGAGATCAAGCTTGATGATGAAATGATAGAAAGAATTAAAGTTTTGGATTTTACCAATTTATTCTCATTGTTTCAATTTTCAGCATCAATTTGATTAATCTCAAGATTATTAGACTTTACTAATTCAATCATTGGTTCAATGCCCATGCTTTCTATTAAAGGCTCAAAACAGAGATGCACACACACACACACACACACACACACATACACACACACACACACACACATACAAACACACACATGCAAGGCAAATTTATGAATATAATAGAGAACTTAAAGTAGGACTGAAAAAAATCCCCTAAAGAAATTGAGGATGAGAAAAAACAACTTTGAAGAAACCAATAAAACCTTTAAAGAATGACAAGGAAACCATGAGAAAACAAATGAGCAGGTGAAGGAAAATTATAAGACCTAAAAACTGTGGTAGAAGCAATAAGGAAAACATAAGCTGATTGAATTCTGGAAATGTAAAATGTGGGCAAGCAAATAAGAACTGCAGATACAAAAACCAACAACAGTTAATAAGAGATGGAAAAATCACATACATTGAATATATGAGAGAAGAAAATTCCTAACACAAAATATCCAGGGAATCTGAAACCCTATAAAAAGGAGCAAACTTGCTAAGGACAATATGGATAGCAGAAAGAAGAGTCACAGCTCAAAAATTCAGATCCATAGAAGAAAATTTTCCCAACTCAAAAGAGGACATAACTATAAACCTCACAGAACACCAAATAGATTGGACATGCAGGAAAAATTAATACTCATTAAATCATCTCAAATTTGCGATACTTGATCCTTCATAATCATGCCAATTATTATATAAATGTGCATTTATACAGGAATACAATAACATAAAATATAGGAATATCTATATTATTGAACACAAAACTAGAAAATGTTCAGTTTCTAAGTTAATTGTACACATATAATTTCCTGGCTAAGCACTTAATATTAGGGGAGACTATTTTACCTGCTCTTAGGTTTCCACAATTGCCTATTGTTCTTAGAAGAGGAATAAGGATTCTTCAACATGAGTATTGGTGTAAAGGTTGTTGAGCTCTTGCTTAGACCACTATCTTGATGAAATTTCATGTCTGTCTTTTCTAGAAGACACAAAATCACAAGAAACTTCCTCCACTATTTATCTACTATGAACCATTGGCATTTGTGTAAAAAAAAAAAGCTTCACAGTTCTTCAGATGTGCATTTTTTTTTTTCTGATTGCTAGGGGTGATGTACACTTTTTGTGGATAGTTTTAGACATTGTTATTTCTTCTTCCAATAAACTCTGTTTAGATACAAATAACACTTTTTGAGTGCTGTGAAATTACATGTGTGCCTTCCCCACACATAAATATCCCACATTACTTAGCCACCATAACTTGTATTCTGACTTTAATTGTCTGACTAATAATTGTCAGAGAGAAGGGGTTTTTTCTTCCTTACTGCGTTAAAGAAAATTAGTTCTACTGAAAATATTTATAATTTTATTTTTGGAGAAACCTTGAACTAAGTATGGTGGCATCCATTTACAACCCCAACTATTGGCCAACAGAGGCAGGAGGATTCAGACAGAGGGCAGACTAGGCTACACAGGCTTCAAAGATGTTTTAAGATTTCAGACAAATGTTAAATTATAATCTACAGAGCTACTATTGGAAGGATTTGCTGTCTGGTCGAAGTTGCAGTCTCTCATGGCCTGGCATTTTTGCCAAAAGCCTGGAAACATGGAAAAAATCTTGGACGGTTGTCTCTGTGGTACCCACAGCCTTCATAACCCTGTTTTCAGATTCTATTCCCTCTGCCCTCATGGACCAGTGCAGTCAATGATCCCGAGAAGAAGAGACACAAGTTACAACCTGGAAAGAATTCGTGAATGAGTTTTCCTACTGATTTCAGAAAGAAGCCATGGGTAAGACCTGCTTAGTGCTTGAAGGGGATCAATATGTTATAGTTTCTAAGACTCCAACAAACCAGTAAGAATTAGACTGATTATGTTATTCTTAATCATTCCTGTACACATACACATACACACACCCACACACACAGACACACACACACACACACATATACATACACACACCCCCCACACACACACACAATCTCTGTGGCAATTGACATATTGTCAGTTTGATACTTACCTGAATAAGTATCAAGTACTTGATAGAGAAGAATTTGTAATGTTTGTGACTATGGCTTTAAGTAACTAATTATCTTTATTCATGGAATTATGAGATGGTATGAAAGACAAATCATAGACTTTCTCTTTCAATATTTTTTCAGTTTTAATTAGTAAGTGCAATACATAATGCTCTAATTATGAAATTAATCCATTAGAATAGTACGTTTTTTTTTTATCATTTTACCCCTTCTAATTGTTTCCTGATACCTTAGATCAATGTCCTTCCACCTTCCAACCAGTCAGTCTTCCATTATTGCATAATTATATACTTGTTGCTTACTTATTTGTATGTGTGTTTCCTTCTTTATTATTGTGACCAATTTATCTTGAATTATTTCTAAGAAAGTTGACATTCTCCTTGTTGCCTTACAATCGAAGATATTGCCTATCCTTCCTGTATCAATCATGAGTGTCATATGCATAGCAGAATTCAGTAAAATATTTTGTATGCATCCAATATTGCACTCAGAATTAATAGCTAAAAGTTTTGAGAAATATTGACAATTTCACTTTTTATAATTGAAAATAGAGTCTTTTCATTAAATGTATTCTGATTATTTTCTCTGTCCCATTTACTAACCCACCTAAATGCACACTTTTCCTTTTCTCTCTAATAAGCCTATGTAGGTATAGTAAAATAAGGAAAATACAAACAGAAAGAATAGCAAAAAGCAAACACTTTGGAAAAAAGAGGAAAGGAAAAAATACAAAAAACACAAACAGATATTCAAAACACATATTAACATACACATACACAGAAAGTCCACATAAAATGAGATGGAAATTTTAATATATAGGGAAAGAACCTGTAAGATAAAAGCAAATGCACAGACAAAGGATTATGAGATGTAAACAAAATTCCCCAAAATATCATGTGTTTATTTTGAATTGTGATCAACTGTTGGATATCGGGCCTACCCTTAAGTTTGTTTTGTATACTCAGTGAAGGTATTTAGAGGAAAGAAGTCTTTCATTTGCAGACAGCTATCAGTTGAAGATAACTTCTGTGTTAGAGATGGGAATTGGTTTGCTTTCCCTTCTTAGCATTGCCACCTCATCTGGCCGTGACCTCATGGTGGCTGAGTCTCTGTGAGTTTGAACATCTGTCAGCTCTGTTGTGACTCGAAGTTCTTGTTTCCTAGATGTCTTCAATGATGACTTTTTCTTAAAGTCTTTCTGCCTACTCTTCTTCAGGGTTCTCTGTTACCTAAAGGAGCAATGTCATTGAAATATTGCATATTTGTGAATGGTGAGACTTTGTTTCCATCCAAGGCCAGATGAATGAGCAAGGCACTGATCTGTGAGTTGAGCAGAATGTCATTATCACTCATTTTATTGCTTCATCTCTTTAGAAGAACAATAACATTTTATTTTCCTGAGACTATCTAGTCTCAGTTTCTTGGATACCTGGGCAGTGCCTGGCATGATTTCCATCTCTTGGAAGTGTTCTGTATTCAAATATGATAATGGTATGTTACTCCAAAAAGAATTGTGATAGTATTCTACCATCCTATCATCCAGCCAGGACACCATGGATGATTATACAGTGTTTACCTTACTACTCTGGTAGTATGCAGAATACCTTCCCATTCTGAGAAAAATAGTCAGTAGTGATGAAGGCTCTAGGTAGGGACCAGAGTGAAGTCTCCATGGTGGGTGAATTTTCTAGGTGTTGTCTTCAGCAATAGGGCCTTATGATGAGTTTATTGAAGAAGCACATAAACTTTACAACAGCCAGAGTTATTTGGGGGCTTACATGGAGCCCCTTTGGCCAAGATCTAATTTAGATGCAACCTATGCCCAGCAATGTATGTTTCATTTGGGAACAAGATATTCCTATGTCTCTCTAATTATTTGATGGTTTCAACTAGTTTTCATTCATAAATGATCCAAAACAATTTGACTTACAATTTCTATTGTAGTTATTTTAAATAATAATTGTCTTCAAAATGCTCTATAGTAAACCAGTGTTCCATGAGTAAAAGAATCCCAAACCATCATTTTTGATATCATAATTAGTAGTACTACATGTATTACTAAACTGAAAAACTACTAAAACAACCAAGACTCATTACAGTACTACTGTTAGTCAGTGCAATCTCATTAGTGATATACTATAATCTAGATCACACACTGAGCTTATGTTTGTCTAGAAAACAGTTTTGAGATAAGATTTCTCACATTCGAGAGTGCATTTATATAAGTTCAAAGTCTGGCAGTAGTGATAATTCTAAAGAACTGAAAAATTCAAGTCAGGATTTTGTGAGAGTAGGGTTTACTGAAAAATCAGTTTATGTATACTTCAAAGTCACCACATTGCACAATCATACATCAAATATTATTCTCTTTTTTCAATTTTAAAGTGTGTATTCTTGTTATTGTGAGAGTACTCTCAGTCAAATATTTAAATAAACTTATATTATATTAACTATTACATGTAACTCAATGTGAGTTATGAATTATTGTCTTTATTTTGTAGCCAAGTTATCCTTAAAGATGTTATTTTACTGGGAAACTGATCCTTATCTCTAACAAATGCTAAAGCATTTAGAGGAAAAAATAATACTATAAATGCAAGTTTAAGATGTTATTGTTATGATCATTTTATCCATATTAACATCTGTTCTACATTGGGGAGAATTTCCTCCTGGCAAGAATGGCCATACATATATAATGGCTTTCAACCAAGGCCAGTCTGTGTAGACATCCACTGAAGGAGCTCATCAATGTACACCTGTTTAGTATACACAGCCCAAATGTGTCCTGCAGGATGAATTCAGAGTGATGTAAATCGGGTTCCAGTACACAGAAGAGAGATATTAGACTGTTTTTCCTGAGCACTTCAAAATTATGAATAAATTGCATTACATGGGAGTATAAAAAACAATGTGGTCAAAATCAATAATGCCATTATAAGTTTCAAAAATGAAGTTTTAATAAACACTGTTAACCTAATTAAATATTATATAGGGAGGAAATTTAGCTTCTTCATGGATTCTATTACTTATATAGTCAGTCATATCACCTTTTGATAGTGCACATGTAAGTAAATTGAATTTTCTGATGCTTTCCTTATATTCATAGTTTGCAGCAAGTCATCTTAATATGAGTACTTTATAACATTTGTTTTCCTCCTTAATAACAAATGTGACTGCAATGGAAAAAAAAAGTTTGAGTCTATGTCTAAAGTCCAAGACTCAATTTTATTGGCATGTCTATCATGAGAAATTGTATTAAAAAGGCTGATTGTGCTTAAATTCTGAAAATGTAGTTCCATTTTATGTAGGTAGAAATTGTCACAATTCCTTGAGCTCTCAAAGGCTATCTATGTGCTCTCCCAAGCTTCAGTGCCTAAAATACTCTATTCTTTATAGAAGTAGTCTCACTTAGACACTTGAAAGTAACATGTTTTCACTCTTTTGAAAACAATTTTCTTGTTTTGAAAAGCACAAAACAAAACAAAAGCAAAAAAGGGGAAATGAAGTCTTGTTTTATCTGAGGAAGCATTTGTGCTCTAGAGCCAAGATTAAGAAGTCTACTTTTGACAAAAATACAATACTTATCAAATACCAGTAATAACTCTTCTAATCATAAATAAAATGTCACTATTTTTCCATTTTCATAATACTCTTATAATATTGTATTCAATTTCAAACAGAAACTGATGTATGAGTATTAAAATTTGAGAATAGCTATTGGCAAAACAAGAACTTAAAAAGAAATATCGGTCAATTTCCTATGTCCCTTTATATACCTTAGGAACTGTTAACCCCATTTTGAGAATGACTTTTAAACCTGTGTATCTCTCAATGATGAAGTGGTTTCTGATATTATCTTATTCCTTGCAGGTAGAAATATTGTTTATATCCCTTTTTGGTATTCTATATAGTACAAGTAAAAAATAACAATAATTTTTAGATAACAAGTAACATTCTACCAGTGAACAGAGAATTCAAATTGATTGAGGAGAGATATTTTTATAATCTATTAAGTTTCAGTGTTTTCCAACAGAGAACACTATTCCTAGTAGATCATTGGTTCTGATCTATACCTCTTGTTTGTGGTATTGTTCTTATACCATACTTCCAATCAACTAGTAAGTGCTATACAGTGCCTATACTTAAAAGATTATGTGAAATAATGATCTGTTCATGATGGTAAATTCCTGTCGACTCAGTATTAAGAATAGAGATGCAGGACAATCATAAATTTAGTGTTATCCTTGACTGCATGATAATTCAATTCCCCATCCAAAAAGTATATGACATACAATGAAGCCTTTCTTAAACACATTCTCCTATGCTGATAGTTTGTTTTCTAGACTAATTGTCATCAGACAGGATTTACTCAGCAACTGTTGGAAACAGATGCTCAGACCCACAGAGAGATCTCAGGCAGACTTTAGGAAATCCTATGAAAAAAGGGGGAGGAAGGATTATGAGAGAGGCTGAAGACACCACATGAAAGCCACACAATTAACTAACAGGGACTCAAAGAGACTGAACCACCAATCAGAGAGCCTTCATGGGACTGACCTAGGCCCTGTGAATCTATGTTCCACTTATTTGACTTTGAATTCTTGTGGAACTCCTAACAGTGGAACACTGTTTCTGCATTTGGGACCTTGCCTCCTATTGGACTGGCTCATCAGCCTTAATAGGAGAGGAGGTGTCAAGTCTTACTGCAACTTGATATAAAATGGCTAGGTGGTACACATGGAGAACTACCCTTTGCAGAAGAGAAAGTAGGGGAAATCTATAGGAGCAGGGAAAGAGAGGATATAGGGGAAAGAGACTTGGGTGGTTAATAGGAAAGAAAGAGGGAAAACTATGATAAAGTTTTGAAACAAATAATTACTAACAGTAAATTTAAAAGAATATATGATATAAGGAAAATATATAAATTCATACAAAAGGGAGTTTTATATTAAACTTTCTAAGTGTCTTTGTTTTGAGGGAGAGGAAACAGTATTATATATCTTCCTCCAATGAACAAAATTTTCTGGAAATTATATGATGAAAAGACTGAAAAATAATGCCTTGGGGCCAATAAGACAGATGAGATTATCCACTCTCCATGTTAATATCTGTTAAGAGCCACATTAACTTCAGGTCAGTGACTATTAGTTTCTTCCCATTTCATATGGGCTGCTCTTTTTTATATAGGAACTCTGCTGACTTTCTTGTCACCACCACACTGTGAATTATCTATGATAGAATTTATTTCTAATCTCATTTTCTATGAACCTTAAATCATTTTCTAAATGTGTGGGACAAGATTCTGGAGAAGATTCACTCAACTTAAGTTTTCTTGGAACAAAGAGTCCTAACTCACCAAGTCCCTTGGAAAGGTTCTAACATGAAAGTGGAGAAAAAGATGCATGGCTAAGTTGTCTTGATCAAGGTGTTAACCAAAGTTACTTTTTCCCATCCACTCTCTTCCTATCTGTGCATGTGTTTAGAACTGTCCACACTGTATTAAATCCATTTCTAAGAGTCAAGTTTCCATGTCTGCCATGTGTTTTATTTTCTAGTATAAATTTCTAGGTAAATGGATAATTTCAAATGTTGCCTTATATCAACAGCAGACAGAAGAAAAGGAACAAATGTGGTTAAGATTTTGTACTTGTTGCTTCTGCTCTTTTTATAATATACTAATTCCATACTTCTTCTAGTTAGCACTACTTTTCAATCCTTTTATCTCTCAGCACACAATTCTTAGAGAAGAATCTACCTTCCCAAGCATTTTACATTATTCATTCTACTTGTATGTTCTACATTTTACACTTTACATACTACATATATATTATATATTGTATTTTCCTGGTACCTGTTTCATTTGTATAGAGATCCACAGCAAGGTATGTGAGTATCCCTTTGTAATTTTCTCCATTCTTCACTCCTCCACTGCTGGTAGGAGTGCAAAATTGTACAGGCATTTTGGAGATCAGTATGGCAGTTCCTCAGGAAAATGGAAATCAGTCTACCACAGGACCCAACAATCCCACTCTTAGGCATATACCCAAGTGATTCAAATACATGCAACAAAGACATCTGTTCAACTATACTCGTAGCAGCATTATTTGTAATAGCAAGAACCTGGAAGCAACCTACATGCCCCTCAACTGAGAAATGGATAAAGAAGATGTGGCATATTTACACAATGGAATACTACTCTGTGGAAAAAAACAATGGAATCATGAAATTCGCAGACAAATGGTTGAAACTTGAAGAAACCATCCTGAATGAGGTAACCCAGTCCCAAAAAAAGGAACAGGATATGTACTCAATCATATATGGATTTTAGGCATAGAGCAAAGGATTGCCAGCCTATAATTTACACTGCCAGAGAAAGTAGGATACAAGGAGGAACTTAAGGTATATATACAAAGTCCCTCACTGAAAGGCAAAGGAACATGATCTCCTGAGCATATTGGAAGTGGGGGATGGGGGTTAGTGGATGGAGAGGGAGCTAGTAGAAAAAGAGGAGGAACAGAAGAAAGCATATGGGACTAGGAAGATTAAGTCAGGGGAGGAATAGGTAAGAGAAGAGAGAGAGAGAGAGAGAGAGAGAGAGAGAGACCATAAAAAGGGAGCCATTATAGGTTTGAAGAGAAAACTGACTTTAGAGTAATGTCCAGAGACTTACAAGACTGATCCCAGCTAACAATTTCAGCAACAGTGGAAAGGCTACCATAAATGCCCTTCCCTGATAATGAGATTCATGAATAACTTATCCATAGAGCCCGCATCTAGTATCTGATGGAAACAGAAACAGACACAGCTAAACACGGATATGAACTGAAATCTAGATGCAGAGAGGAAGAACAAGACAAGGCTACAGAAACCCACAGAGACAGCTGACTTGAACAAGGGGGAGCTAATGGACCCCTAGTCTGGTAGCTGGTACACAAAAGGACTTTGGGAGCACATTCCCCATGGAGGGATACTCCCTTAACCTAGAGGCAGAAGAGAAGGCCTAGACCCTACTCCAAATGATTTGATAATGTTCCTATAAAGAAAGAGATAGATTAATAATCTTAGAACTACTTTGATTATCCAAAATTCCAATCCAAACTTACAACCGAATAATGGTGGAGGAGTCTACATGGTCAACAGTGGAACAAATGTTTTATGTTCCACAAAATCAAAAAGTTGATGATGGCCCTTGAGTAGCAAACTAACAACCATGCATCTGTATTTGCAATCTTCTTCATTTAGTGGTCAGTTGGTGGATTGGCTTGTATTTCATTCTAGATTATTTTACAGAAGCTCAGATTTTATTTACAAGATGAATAGGATCTCCACTTCTTTACTTAAGTGTTAAATAATTGAGTATTTTTAGGATGGCTACATATTTGAAATGTTTGGCAAGTAAAATATTGAAGAGATATGGGCTATAATGGCAAAGACTTTCTAATTGATTGTTTTCCAATTAATATAAGTTCAAGGATAGCATCTGCCAAAATGAAGTAAAGTTACAGGGGATGTGGTTTTACTATTGGCTCTGTTGTTTTAACTATGAAGATGTGGCAGGATTACAAGAATAACAACAGAAAAAAAACAAACAAAAGTTACATTTTGTGGACAGTTACTTGATGTATGGCAATAATTATGACTATATATATATATATATATATATATATATATATATATATGGGCCTTATACCCCTGCAGTACTGTCCCTGGAACAACATAGGTGAACTTGCTAGACAGGGTGAATTCGCAAACAGTAAAAGCCCCAAACTTCCTTCTTTTATGTCCTTTTATTTTGGCTGCCACCAAATGGTGTGTTTCGGGTTTAAGGATGGTCTTCTTGCCTAAGAAGATCTGGTTTTAGGAGTAGTTTTCACCTCAAATAACCCAGCTAAGAAAAATCCCTCACCTTTGTTCCAGAAGTGGACCAATTCACAGCCAACATTAGTCACCACCCTGACTACAGAGAACTGATGCAAAATGTAACTGATGGAAGTTTTTAGCGAACATACTCTCCTGGAAAGAGTCAATACTCATAATCAGACACATACTGTAACCAGCACTGCTAAAATAGCATAGTAAGTGGGCCTAATGCTTTCAGTTTCCTTTCCTCTTCTTATAGCTTGAAACAGACTTATTTTAAAATAAAGTTTAAATCTTCATTTTTTTCAGGAGATATTTCCCTTTTTTGTGTGATTCTATACATATATTTGCTGCTGTTTTGTGAGACAGGGTCTCTTCATGTATTCTCCCAAGTTGCCCTGGAAATCTCTATGTGGACTAGGCTATTTTTTCCTTTTTTGGCTTTCCTAGACAGGGTTTCTTTTTGTAACAGCATTGGCTGACCTGGAACTTTCTCTGTAGACCAGTCTGGCCTAGAACTCACAGAGATCCACCTGCCTCTGCCTCCGAGTGCTGGGATTAAAGACTTGAGCCACCACCACCCGACCCATCCTGGTCTCTTAAAAAAAACAAAAGAAAACAAAACAAAATATATAGGCAGTGTATCAAGAGAAGGGCAGTTATAGGGGAAGAGGAAGGCTGAGAGGAACAGTAGGAGGTATTTATGAGCAAAGAATAAATTTAAATATGTGTGTGTGCATGTGTGTACAAGCGTTTCTTTAATTAAAAAGTATAGCAATTATAAAAATATTGGAAATATAGAAAATAGCAACAACTTGATAGCTATGTGTTCATAAGTGTAACAGTCTATTCCACAACTCTAGAAACTAAATGAATTTTAAGACTGATGGACTAGATACTACACATACCAAAGGAAACCTCAACATCATAATAATAAAGTGCAAAATGAATGAAATATCATCTACAAAATAACAAATACTACAACTTTTTTAATTTATATAAATGACTATCAAAAGGTAGGAAGTAGATATAATTAAAATATGTTGAGTGTTAGTATTATTCAAGAAAGATTGAGCTCTCATGGTTTTTTTATGCTTTCATATCAAGCTAAAAATTCTCCTATCTACATCTGGGAAGAATTATATTGGTGTTTTGATGGAGATTGTATTGAACCATTAGACTGATTTTTGTAGGATTGAATCAATAAACAGATTTTGGTAGGATAGTCAATTTTAGTATATTAATCCCACAATCTCATAAGCATGCTGTATCTTCCCATTTATGGTATTTTTTTTTAAATTTCTTTCTTCAATATATTAAAATTATCATAAAAGTCTTTTACTTATTTCCTACGAGTCAGCCCATGATAGATTATATTATTTGAGGCTATTGTGAAAGATATTTTTTCCCTTATTTCTTTCTCAGTCCACTTCCTTTTGTATACAAGCAGGGATATCAAAATTTTACCATACAAGCTACCTTCCTGAAAGTACATATGAGCTGTACATTTTTTTCAGTGAAATTTGAGGATTACTTATTTATGCTATCATGTCATCTACAAATAAAGATGCCTATTCCTTCCCAAATTACATTTTCTTCACCTCCGTTGTATTATTGCTCAGTCTAAGAGCACTATATTTAATAGGTATTAAAAGAGTGGACTTTGTTTACTTGTTCCTGATTTTAGTGGGATTATTTTCATGTTTCTCTCCATTTAAGTTGATGTTTGCTATGAAATGCTGTAAATTTCTTTTATGTTGTTGAGGTACATATCTTGTATTCCTAAATTCCTAGAACTTTTGTAACAAATGAGTGCTGGATTTTTTCAAAGGCCTTTTCCTCCCCTAAAGATCTGATCTTGAGGTTTTCCTTTTCTGTTTGCTTATATGGTGGATTACACTGATTGATTTTCATATATTGAATCATTCCTGCATCTTTTATTGCAGCCTACTTGATCATGGTGGGATATATTTTTGGTGTGCAACTAGATTCTGTTTGTATTTATTGAGTATTTTTGCATTTATATTTACAAGGGAAATTGATCTGTAATTTTCTTTATGTAGTTTGGATATAAGAATAATGGTGGCCTCATAAATTGGGCAATGTTCTCTCTCTCTTTTTTTTGTAGAATAATTTGAGGAGTAATAGCATCAATTGTCTCTGATAGTCTGGTAGAATTTTTCACAAATACCATCTGGCCCTGGGCTTTTTTGTTTCAGAGATTTTTTTTTTATGACAGGCCCAGCATTTTTTTTCTGTTATTTATTCTTTTATTTCATTTTATATTCCAACCACTTTTTTCCTCTCACCCTCCTCCCATTCCCCTTGCCTCCTCCCACCATCCCTCAGGTCTTTCCTAGCCCACCCCAAGTCTACTCCTTCCTCACAGATAAAGGCTCCCATGATGAGTCAACATAGTCTGGTACAATAGTTTGGGGCAAGGCTTAGCCCATCTCCCATGCATTAAGACTGAACATGGCATCCCACCATAGGGAATGGACTCCAACAAGCTAGCTCATGTACCATGTTTGTACAGTGGTCCTACTGCCAAGGGCCCCTCTGATAGTCCAAGCTTCACAACTGTCTCCCACATAAGGAGGACCTACTTGGGTTCCCTGGAATCTCCACAGTTTTATAACTAAAGTTCATTTGCTGCCTCTGTAGATTTTTCCACTATGATCTTGACCCCCCCCACCCCTTGTTCATATATTTTCTCTTCCTTTTCTTCACCTAAATTTCCAGAGCTTGGCTTGGTTCTTGGTTGTAGATCTTTGTTTCTGGTTCCAACAATTACTGGAGAAGGGCTCTATGATGATAGTTTGAGTATCCACCAATCTTGTTATAGTGGTAGGCCATTCCAGACATCCTCTGTCCTATTGCTAGGAGTCATAGTTGGGATCCTCCTTGTGGCTCTCTTTATTAAGATAACTTTTTCATTGTTTTTTCACTGTTTATCTCCCCTCCTAGGCCATCTTATTCCCTCCTGTTCTCATCACCCCTCCCCTCCTATCACATCCTAGAAACCAGATTGCCCTCTTAGCAACTCCATACCCTCAGTTTGCCCTGCAGATATCATCTAATTATTCCTCCCAGGGTTGCATCCTGAGGATCAAGATGTAGAAACATTAAGTCCTCCAGCACTATGTCTGCATGCATGATGATATTGAACTAAATCTATTACAGTATAAGAAGGCTTCAATTATTTGTTTTTCTTTTATAGAGTTACTATTGTCATGGTGTCTTTTCCCAGCAATGGAACTCTTAACTAAGACAGGGATATTGTGTGAAAAAAAAATGGAATTGAAAAATATTACTTTAAGTGAGATGAGTGAGACTCAAACATTGCATATTATTTTTCTAATGTAGACATTAGGCTCTAATTTTTCTGTGTATGTGTACACAAGAGAGTAAGTGAATATGGAGACAATAAAAGTAAATGGAACCCATGATAAGCAGGAGGGGTTCTTTAATGGCTATGGAGAACAGAAAAACACCTGTGTCATTAAAGTACAAAAGGATATAGAATAGTTGAAGTGTGGAATGGTAGAGGTGAGGGTCAATAAAAATTGCCACTGTATGAAAAATTAACAATGAAATCTGACACTTTGTAAGCTGATAATATAAAAAAGGAAATTAAAACAAACAAACAAAAATTGACTGAGGTACTCAGTGCAAATGAATAAAGTTTCTCACTGAAACAGTGGTTTATTAAATAAAAATCTTAGGAGATTTACCTCTTTATAAGTTGTCTGCCAGAGGAATCCCAGAGATCCACATACAACAAAGGCAATTGTCTCCACATTTGGTTAACACTAGATGTAGTTATTAGTATACCATAGTTGAAGACGTCAAATATGTAGGTAGCAGGACTAGAATCCTGTGACACAATGCTTGATACTGGCAAGGCTTGAAGATGCTATGCAGATGACTCCTGTGAAAGAAAAAGTACCAAAATCTGCCATGTGACACTTATGTGAAATAATGCTCAATTATCAAGCCTGATAAACCCACTGATGCCAAAAGGACGAGACTCTCAGAAGGGTAATAGTAATAATTAAAATAATTAACCACTATCTGGTTAGGTTTGATGCTTCTTCCCTAGGAAAGAATTCTTGTTTTTGCTTTATATCCTGGTGATGACATAGATTCCAATGGAGAAGCTGGTAGCATCACTCTTTTAAATTGATATGATGGTCTTCTCAATAACCTTTCCAATAACTATATCATGCATGTAAAATAGTGTTGTCATCAACTTTGATAAGTGGAGCTTCAATTTTCAGTGGTCAGCTGTGACAGCAGAAAATAAATGGATGCTTTATAAAATGCCCTCTAGGGCTCAAGGAAGCTAATAAAGAGTTTTTCATACAAGAGCCTGGGGAGGGGAAGGGATCAGTGTGCAACAGTGACTTCAACACATGACAACTGTTTAACTTCCAAGACTCACATGTGACTGAGATTATCTGCACAGCATCTCCACAAAGTTGATCCCTGTGTGTCCTGTCATTGAAGGCTACTGATAAGGTTTTATTAGGGGGGTGTGCTTTCTTTAGTGGTGTAGCAGCTATTGGTAGCATATACCTAGTCGTGAAAACAAAGTCAAGCTGGCATTGCAATAAAGAGTACTGATGAATCAGGAATGAATCCTGAATATGAATGTACATATATACAAATACACACAGGGAGGGAGGGAGGGAGAGAGAGAGAGAGAGAGAGAGAGAGAGAGAGAGAGAGAGAGAGAGAGAGAGAGAGAGAAATCTTAAATAAGAAGAAAGCAAAATTGGAAAGACAAAGAAGGTTACATATAAGAGCAAGAAAGATAAGGACAATAGAATGACTATCATGAAAATGTGTGTGTGTGTGTGTATGAAAATAACACAATGTCATCATTTATAATATAGAATTAATATAGTCACATAAATGAAATATTTAAATAAAATTAATGAGGACCTGTGTTTGTGGTTTGATTTTGTAGTTAACAGGGTCTTACTGATTAGCCACTTTGGCCCTGAACACAGGTACCTCCTGATTAAATTTCCAAAATTGTGGTGTTAAATGTTTTTGCCAACACATCCAACACTTACCACTAGCAGTGAGATGAGAATATAAGCTAATGAGGCTCAGTAGGCTTATCTGGATAACATTCTATAAAATTAAATTAGATACTTAAAAAAGCCCACCCACCCATGTTATAACTTAAGAAAAACTGTGTGAGACAGAAAGATGCCGTGAAAAGGGGTTCAAGCAGAGGGTTTTTTAATTAGGGAAAGGGATCATAAAAGGGGGAAAGGTAATGAGGGAGATGTGCCTCTGGAGACAGGAGCAGCAGGAGAGAGGAGAAAGAAAAGAAGGAAAGGAAAGAGGAGAAGGGAGAGAGGGGAAAACAGACAGAGAGGGAGAAAAGAAAGAGAAAGGTGGGAGGAGGGCAGGACTCTTTTAAATGGGAATGTAGTGAATGTGCACAGGTGGAGCTCTTAGTGGCTGCAGCTGAGGGTATATAGTGTCAGAACCCCAAGGATAGGACAATCAGAAGTGTATAACCCCACCAGAGACCCAATGTCAGTTTTGAATGGAAGGCAAAGCCATCTGCGAATGAAAAGCAGATTTGCTGCAGGTGGAAGAGAGCAGATCTATTGAAGGTGAAGCAAGTCGGTAGGGTCTCAGCATGAAGTCATTACAAAGTGCTGGGAATCTGATTTTTTAGTAGGTATATTCCACACAAGCGAGGCAGAAAACGATAAAATGGCTTTTATCAAAGATCAAGCGAGAAAGACACAGACTCCTTGTTTTCTCAATCAAGAGGCAGGGGCCGAAGGATCTGAGGGTTTGAGAAAAGTGACTGTCATAGGCTACCCAGCGGCTCTTCACACAAAGAGTGGAGGTCAAAGGCCCAGAGCTCATGCTACCCTTCGTTGCCTGATACCAGGACTTATGGCCATGCGAGAAACAATGCTCGAGAGACTAGATGAATCTTCACTTATGGGAATGGCCTAAGGTAGGGAAGGTAGAGGGGCTCACAAATCATAATGAATTTGGATGGAAGGACCTGGCAATCTGGAGAATCGAGGCTGCTGTGTGCGAACTGGGTTCCAGCATCCTGCCCAGCCTCAAATTACCAGTTGGCAGGAGGAGATGCTGAGTTCGATTCCCGCTCAGGGAACAATGTTGTAATTTAAGAAAAGCAGTGCACGAGTGAAACATGCCATGTGACAGGGATCAAAGCAGAGGGATTTTTTTTTTTAAACTAGGAAAAAGAATCATAGAAAGGGAAAACGGAACACTGATCTCCAGAGAGAGGAGCAACAGGATAGAGGATAAAAGAAGGAGGGGGAGATTGAGAAGAAAATAAAGAGGGGAGAGAGAAGATGGGAGGTGGGCAGGGCCCTTTTAAAAGGGAGCATAGTGATGTGCACAGGTGGTGCTCTTAGTGGTTGTAGCTGAGGACATGTCCTGTCAGAACCCCCAAGGACAGGCCAGTACCTGAATATAACACCCTTACTCTCCGCTTTCTCAACATTTTTTGCTGCTAGATTATTACAGCTGAATACATTTGGAAGTTAATATCAATAACATCTCAAAAGCATAAAATGCTAAGAAGACTGTTAGGGAAATAACAACTAAAGTATTTTTTCTCCCATTTTCATATATTATTCTTGTAGAATTCTGAATAACAGAAAAGAAATAGAAATGTGCCACTTTCCATCAGCCTTCAACTCCTGACAATCTGTTCACCCAGGTTCACTGCATCTTCTTCTACAAAGGTTGCACTCAGCAGATTTTCTTTAATAAGTTTACCTCATTTCTTTGCCTCATACTTAAGACATTCAAGCTATAGTTCTGTGATCAGAGCCTTATAATGTGTACCAATTTTCACCTATTATCTCTTTTGCTAAAAGTTTCCAAAGCCATTATGGATTTAAGTCTGAGAAACATTCCTTTTCACACTGTGGATGTAAGCCTACACAAAAATTAAGTTGTCACGACTGGCATAAGTCAGCGACCTTATCTAACACTAAATTTTACTAAGAATCCAAAGAGTGCAATTATTCAAGAAGCAATGGCATAGGAAGAGAGGCCTAACAGTCTGCCTAGCTCCTCAAGTAATTTGCTCTCCAATTGGACACATTTCCTCTGGCCTTGACTATAGATGAGGTCACTCACCTTACTCCACAGGGAGAAATTGTACCATGACTCACAAATCTTTAATTCCCACATGGCTGCAGGGGGTATTTGACAACCTTCTTGAAATGACTACAGATTTTAGTTGTGTTTGTTATATGTGCAGTTCCAACTGTGGTTATTTTGGGAAGAAAAATCATTATGTAATGCTTGTCTTCTAGAAAATATTTGTTGTTTATTGACCTGAAAATCAAGATAGTAGTATGTTTATATGGAGATAAGACAACGTTACCAAATTTACTTCTCCAGAAAAATGGCTTTCTGTGATTTTAAAAGAAATTGAACCAAGACTGCTATGACAGTGGCTTGCCCTCCAGTATGAATAGGTTTAGGCTGCCAGTATAAAATCTAAAACAAAAAGGAAACATTTCAAGCAAAATAAAAAAATGAATTATATTTTCTGTGCCTAAGTAAAAATAAATGCTTCAAAGAAAAAGTAAATAATATAGATTCAACAAAATATGCAAGGTATTGCTTCTTAATTATTTTTGTATGTTTGAGTACGAGTGTGTCAGTGTGTGTGCATCATGTCTTTTCTTGGGCATTATAAAGCCAGAGCAGGCTAGTGCATGAATAATTTTTTCTGGTTTACTGACTAAATCAGAGTGAGTGAAATGGTATTTTAACATCCTTTGGATATACTCTCTGACAATGAGCTCCTGGGTTCCTCAGGACATCAGTGCTGGGGTTAGAGGCACTTGAAGCCATTTTAGTATATTTACATAGATTCTGAGAATGAATAATGAATTATTATGATAATGAATGCAGAAGACCTACACCACTGATTCATCTTCCTCATAATAGCTATGATACCTATGAACCATAACGAAGACCATGATGACACACTTAAAGGTGCAGTGGCACAGTTGTCTTGCAACAACCAACAATTTTTAGTTGGAGTTGGGGACTTGGTAAAATTTCAATCAAGAAGAGGGAAATATTTCTGGAACTGGAAACCAAGCCACCAACTAAGGGCTAGCTAAGATATGAATCTTGTAGAACTTTCAAGCACAACTTTACTGATCCAGCACAATCTCTGATTGTACTCCAAATATTTGTCCTTATATATACATATGAATATAGCCCTGGCTCTGCCAACTTTTCCGCTGTGAGTCTGTCCCCCACCCCCACTCCCAGTTGCTGAATGACTGCTCTCTGATGAAGGTTGGCCTAGGCACTGATATATAGATATAACAATATCATTAAGAATCATTTCTTTGACTGTTTTATTGTTGTTTGCCAATAATGTTCAGTTCAATTCTGAATTTTTAGCCAGTATTGCTTCTGATTTCCTCTCAAATGATGATATGAGGGATTGTGCCTACTCTTATTGTGATCTGTAAGTTCATGTTTGGTGGATATCCCTGGAAGTCTGTCCTTTTTCTGGGGTGGGGAACAGAGGAGAGCTGGATCTACAGGAGTGGGGAGGTAGGGGGAGGACCTTGGAGGAGTGAAGGGAGGGGTAACTGCAGTCAGGATGTAATGTATGAGAGAATAATAATAATAATAATAATAATAATAATAATAATAATACAGTTCTAATGTATCATCTAGGAATCTTCTTTTTGCCACAGATTGAGATAATTACTAAAAACCACAACCTATCAAAATGTAATGGTATAGAGCCCAATTCCAAAGATTATATCTTCCGGACGACTCCTTCACTTCTGGCTCAGGAATCATTGCAGAAGAGTGGTTGGAGGGATTCTAAGAATGGGAGGATCCAAGAATTGACTATGAGACTGTGTTTTTGAGAAATGGCAGAACTTACAAACCCAAAGTATTACTAACACAACTGCATGTAGAGAGGGAAGAGTGATGATCAAAAAGGACAAGACCATGTCAAGGAAACCAACAGAAACATTAGACCTGAGCAAGTGGGAGCCCTCAGAACTCAGTGTGACAGCTGGGGAACCAGCATAGGACTGAACCAGGCCCCCAGAATTTGTGTGTCACGCAGGGGTGGGGGCACTTGGGCAGACTAAGGAGACCCTGGCAGCAGTACAATTATGTATCCCTAGTGCACATATTGGCTTTTCAATCCCATTCCACATGAAGGGATACTCTATCAGCCTGGACACACATTGGAGGGCTTAGGTCCTTCCTGAAATGATGTGAAAGATTCTGATGATCCCACACAGGAAACCTCACCCTCCCTGAGGAGTGAATGTGGGATGGGATGGGAAGATGGTGGGGTGAATGTTTAGACAGGAGGAAGAGAGAACTGAGAATGATATGTAAAATAAGATTCTTTTTAATTTAAATAAAAATAATAAAAAAAGAAAAGAGAAAACAATATGCATGCCAATGTGAAAGGGAACATTTCAGGAAAGTGCAGTCTTATTTGAAGAACTCTGTGCAACAAAGGAAGGTGGAGAGTTGGGAAAACTGTCTTCTGCAGAAAAGACACACTGATTTGTTATCTCATAACAAAGGTCAATTCTGAAGCCTGTACATAAGTTGCATTATACAGATAAAGGTGCATTTCTGCCTCTTTGAGTGCATATAATAAGTGTATTATAAACATACATATCTATATACACATATGAATGTACACTTTAACACAGGTAACCAGATTATGTACTTTTCTGAAAATCTGAGGATATTATTTTGAACTAAGTTGGCATGAAGATTAACAGAAATGCTACAGACATTAAAATGACACACTCTACTTCTTTTTTAAAATTAATTTTTATTTAAGTTTAAAACAATCTTTTTTAATACAATCCCAGTTCCCTCTCCCTCCCTTTATTCCATTCCCCACACCATCACCCCATCCCACCCCTATCCACTCCTCAAGGAAGGTGAGGTCTCCCGTGGGGGATCCTCAAAGACTCTAACATCATTTTGGATAGGACAAAGGTGATCCCCCATGTATCTAGGCTGAGAGAGTATCCCACCATAGGAAAAGGACTTCCAAAGTACTAACACTAGGGATAAATACCTCTCAAGTCCCCCAAATGACAGCCAAATTCAGGAGGCATGGTTCAGTCTTACTCTGACTACCAGCTGTCAGACTAGGATCCATGAACTACCACCTATTCAGGTCAACTATTTCTTTTTTTTTTTTTTTTTTTTTTTTTTTTTTTTTTTCTTTTTACTTATTTGAATGAGCTGCATAAACACAATACCTAAACAAGAGGAGAAATATACATAACAAAATTGACCTTAAATTTGTATCAATAAATCAAAATCCACACCAATGCAAAGTATATATTTCTATATTACATTCCCCCTTTTTGCTTTAAAAAGAAATTTCCTGTGATCATTAACCATTTATAACCAACCTTATTTAAATAAAAAGAATATAAACAATATTTGGGAATTTGGGTGTCATTCTCTCCAAACTGCTTCCTTATATTTGGGGACCTATGTCAAACAGGGCAACCAACTGACAATCAAATATTCAAATGTCTGATATTATGGGGGACATCTCATTAAAACTACCACACTCTGTCTCATAAGAAAAGAACAAATACAGAAAAAGTGAAAGATAGAGAGGTTGCTGGCCACTATCAGAGAAGAGCTTCCAAATCATCATAGGGTAGTTGGAAAGTGTTTTTGAAATGCCTTGAACTTACTGAGTTTAGTGTTTAGTGTTCGATGCAGGAAACCTACATTTGAAATTTTCACAAAAATAGGAAGACTTATTCACAGAGTCTTTCCAGAAAACAGTGTTGAGTACATTTTTTTAAACATGTTTATCCCAGTTCCCTCTCCCTTCTTCCTTCCCTCTCTCCCTCCCTCCCTCCCTCTGACCTTCTCTGACCCCTCACATGCACCCTGATCCCCCTCCCCTCCCATTCCCCCACCCCAATTCCACATGGAGGGCAATACCATACAGGTGGGGTAATGTAAATCTGTCAATTCATTTGAAGTAGGGACTAGGACTTGTCTTCTGTCTCTAGGTTAAGGCAGTATCCCTCCATGTGGGATGTGTCTGCAAGGTCCTTTTGTGCACCAGAAATACATCCTGGTTCCACTGTTGAGGTCCCTTAGACTGCTCAGTCCTTCTTGCTGAGACACATATTTAGGGGGGTCTGAGTCAGTCCCATACTGGATTCCCTGTTATCATCTGGGGGGAAGGGACTTAGCTCCTCCTTCTTCAGGTCAGCTGTCTCTATGTGTTTCTGCAACCTGGTTTTGTTCTCTCTCTATGCATCTGGATTCTAGTTTGAGTCAGTATGGGTGTTTGCTTCTGTTTCTACATGTACTAGATGTGGGCTCCATGATAGTGGATAAGTTAGTTGTTGATCTCAATATCTGGGAAGGACATTTATGGTAGCATTCCACTGTTGCCCAAATTGTTAGTTGGCGGCAGTCTTGTAGGTCTCTAGACCTTTCTTCAGGTTCAGTTTTCTCTTCAAACCAATAACAGCTCCCTCTTTTATGTTTGCTCTCTCTCTCTCTATCTCTCTCTCTCTCTCTCTCTCTCTCTCTCCCTCCTTCCCTCTCCCTCTCCCTCTCCCTCTCCCTCTTCCTCTTCCTCTCTCTCTCTCTTGGTTCCCCCAGCATGCTTTTGACCTTTTTATTCATCAGTATTCATCACTGCTCCACCTCTACAACTGAATTCAAGGAGTTAGGCTAGTGCTTATCTGTGAATATCTGGTACTGCTTTCATCAAATACTGGATGAAGGCTCTGTGATAGAATTTAAGGTAGTTATCAATCTCATTGTAGGGGAAGAGCAATTAAGGTAGTGTCTCCACTATTGTTAGATTCTTAGTTGAGGTCATTTTGTGGGCCTACCAAGAAACCTGGCACTAGGGAAATCTCCTGGGATCCACAAGGATAACCCCACCAAAATTACTTCTAATATAAGTTACAGACAAAAGGAATGCCGACTGCCAATATGACATGGTCATTGTTTAAAGAAATAATTTTTGAATTTTAAAAAAGCTACTAAACAAACCAAAAAAAATATTTCATATTCCTCTTCTAGAATAGCAAGGAATTATAAGCAATTCAACTTTTTTTTAAATGTATACTTCTATATAGGCAAATGAAAGCACAGGTTTTCCTATAAAGTTATGCATATAATACATGGCAGTGAAAGATTACAGCTAAGAGAAGGCTGTTTATCTACTGAGTCTGCATTTCAAGAATTAAGACATATCATAAGAAGATATGGTTTCCATTTTGAAACAAATTAATTGTGCCTTGTGGTGACAATGAAAGCAATTCTTTTTTTGTTTTACCATGAGTAAAAGGTAATTACATAGTCACGAGAATTGCTAAGTTTGAAACAGCAACATTCTCTAAAGGAGCATCAATGTTTACTGTTGAAATATTTTTACTAACCTTGCCATGACTTTGGCATACCTCTGATATTGGTTAGACACATCCCGGTGCTGCCACACTTTCTTGAGAGATGCTTTCAATTTCTGCCTTATATTTTTTGAAATCTGTTTATTCTTGCCAGAAACGAAAATCTATATGGCCCATACTCAAATGATAGGAGTAATAGCTGAAGGACAAACAAATACATGAATCTGGAAGCCCTTGGGTCATCGTAAGCACATCTTTTTCAGTACTCACTTCCTTCAATTCTATTTCCAGGAATGAATACTCTAAACTTTATATTAGGCTGTGCTTCATAAGCTTCAAACTAAATTGGTACTATATATTGAATGTGAATTAGTTATAAAGGATATTATGAATCATGAATGAAAGTTGGGTTTGGATACATATAACTAAATTTGTATTGTAATTACTGATGAAACAAGGGGAGCAAATATATTTTATGGACATTGGAGTAAAAAAAATTTTAGTGCCAGAAATGATTAGGAATTTGTTAACTATGATGTCCAATAATTTATATTTGGAAATTAACCCCCATACTGAAATCATGAAAGCTTTGTCTAATTCATGTTATTAGCAATATGAAACTACATTATGAATGAAGTTATTATATTATACACTCAAACTTTTGAAATATGTGATAAATAATGAATTTATAAGTGTAGCATAAAAACCAAAGAACTTACATACCTATACATATATATCCATTGTTCTGTATATGGCAATAGGTAACACCATACATAAATCATATAAATAACACCCCATTATCATAACAAAAGAAACCATCGAACCTCTAGAGTAGGAGCTAATAATAAACATTTTCTTTATCAAGCTACTCAGTTTCATTATATGAATTTGATATGTCCCATAAAGACTTGTGTTTTCACTTTTTGTCACCTGGTGGTAACTATTTGGGAATATTTAATCATATTCCCCAAAAGTTCAGTGATGGGTGGTTTGTGGTGCATTGTATTCCTTTATTTACTGGTTTATACTCTGTTTCTTCATCTGTTCTGAAGAAAACAGTATCCTTCTACCATGTGGTTGTCTAAACACTATTCTGTTAACATTCATTGAGCCAAGCAACTGCAGAAATGATTCTATGAAAGTGTGACCCAAAGTAACTTAGTATTGAATTCATGTGCTCCAGATATACATTGTGAACTCAATAGATGTATAAATGCACCACCCAAGGATAATGATCGGCATGAAGTGACGTGTTTTGGGTAGATTTGTAGGCACGAAGAGTATCACAGGAGGACCTTCTTGGCTCATTGTAAGTGTGTTCTTAAGAGAGATTGTGGTTGTCTTTGTTTGTTTGTTTTTTTCTTACTTTATATCTCGATACCATTTCCCTCAAGTTCCCTCCCTCCCTCTCTCCCACTGTTCCATGAGCCCCAACAACCCTCCCATCCCATTCCCCTACCCACTCAACAGGTAGGATGATGCCTTCCAGGAGGGTTCAATAAAATCTGTCAAGTCATTTGGAGTATGGACTAGGCCCTCCCTCTTTTCTCATGGTTAAGGAAGTATCCTTCCATGGGGAATGTGCTCCCAAAATCCTTTTGTGAAGAAGTGATACATCCTGATTCCACTGTCAGAGGTCCCTTAGACTGCCCATGCCTTCTAAATGAGACCCATGATCAGGGGGTCTGACTACGTCCAATGCTGGTTTCCCAGCTATCAGTCTGGGGGACCACTAGTTCCTCCTTGTTCAGGTCAGCTGTTTCTGTGGGTTTCTGAAGTCTGTTCTTTTCCTCCCTCTCTGCATCTGTATTCCAGTTTGGCTCAGTATTTAGCTGTGGTTGTCTGCTTCTTTTTCCATGAGCTACTAGATGAGGGCTCTATGGTGGTGGATAAGGTATTCACCAGTCTCATTATCAAGGCAGAGTATTTATGGTAGCCTTTCCATTGTTATTCAAATTGTTAGTTGGGGTCAGTCTTGTAGGTCTCTGGACATTTCTTTAGAGTTAGTTGTTAGTTTTCCCTTCAAACCTATAATGGCTCCCTCATTTATGGTATCTCTCTTTCTCTCTGTCTCTTTTTCTCTCTCATGTATTTTCCCCTGAGTCAATCTTCCTAGTCCTACATGCTATCCTCTCCTCCCCTTCTTTTTCTCCTAGATCCCTTTCCACTTACTCCCTCCCCAACACATTCCCAATATGCTCAGGAGATCTTGTTCATTTCCCCTTCTTTGAGGGACCTTGTATAAATCCCTTAGATTCCTTCTTGTATCCTAATTCCTCTGGTGGTGTGAATTATAGGCTGGTGATCCTTTGCTTTATGCCTGAAATCCATATATGAGGGAGTACATACCATGTTCCTGTTTTTGTGATTGGGTTACCTCATTCAGGATTGTTTCTTTAAGTTCCATCCATTTGCCTGTGAATTTCAAGATTCCATTTTTTTTTTTTTCTGCAAAGTAGTATTCCATTGTGTAAATGTTCCACATCATTTTATCAATTCTTTTGTTGAGGGGCATCTAGGCTGCTTCCAGGTTCTTGCTATTACAAATAATGCTCCTATGAACATAGTTTAACAGATGTCTTTGTTGCATGGATATGGATCATTTGGGCATATGCCTAAGAATGGGATTGTCAGTTCCTGTGGTAGACTGATTCCCATTTTCCTGAGGAACAACCATACTGATCTCCAAAATGGCTATAAAAGTTTTCACTCTCACCAGCAGTGTAGGAGATGGGGGTCAAAGATTAGGCAGGGGGAGAGTCAGGGTGGTCCTGTGAGAATAGGCGGATCTCTGGCAAAGCGAGAATGTGGTAGTCTTAACCCCCCCACAGACACACACACACAACTTTATTATAGCGTAAGTTCTTCCAACTTGCTCCAACATGTATCTCTTCTATTTCTGTCTCTTGTTTTCACTAAAATTCTAACCACCCAACCTCTCAATCTCGAGTCTCCAAAGTATTGGTAAAAGGATCTCTGCTACTATAAATTGCCTCTAGTCTCCTGTTGTAGTTTTAGAAGTTCATTAAGATAGCAATATTTGGGAAGGAATTTACATTAGTGACAATTTCAATTGAACCTAGTATGATTTGATGAGGAAAAAAAAAAAAAAAAAAACAGAAGGAAGGAAGCAGCTCTAAGCCACTATAGCACTATACTCATATTGTTGTTCTAGTGTTGTTATTGGTAAGAAAGGGGCTTCTCCATGACTGCTGCTAGAAAGCTGCATGGTGTCTCCTTGATACAGCTTTGGTTAAAAGTTGAAGCTACCTTACATTTTGAATACTTAAATTATTTTCTAAAGATAAGTTACTGCATAAGTAAGACTACATATGCCAAGCAGTTGTCCATGGCAGGAATGTTATCATTAATTTTGTTTCAACTTATCTGACCCCTTGCTCAAATATAATAAACATGAGATGAATGGCATTTAAATAATTTGACTCACTGAAATAGATTGCAATTCTTAATTTCAATGATCATCAATAAAGTATCTATATAACACAAAATGTTTCATCCTCTTATTGAAAAGAAATCCTACTGATTCATCTGCTTGGACTGAAGAATTTCTAACACTGAACCTTCCATTACTTCTGACTCTTGCATAGCTACCTCAATCATAATCTTTTAGCTTGTCATGTACAAATCAGTTGTCTTTTCTGCTTCTACGATGACATAGATAACTATGAGTGATACCTTGTCACTTTTATGGCAGAAGAAAAAGCAAGTTTTCCAAATGGATAGGATATCCACTCAAAAATTATCAGCCATGTACACATATATATGGGAACAAGTGTGAGTATACCATGCATGTTTCTATTAATTTTCTTCCTTTCCATTTGAATATATGTAGACATATATATATATACATATATATATATATATAGTCTGTATCAATATATTCATTGATGTGAATAATAAGTTGGTATGTAAATATCTTGAATTTGAGAGGGAGTAGGCAGACATAGGAGGAGGGATAGAGGAAAAAAGAATCTGGAATTAAGTGAGTACACTAATAACATATTAAATTCTCAAAAGAAAATGTCATAGATATTCTCTAATCTGGGTCTAGATCTTTTAATATTTTTATTGTGCTATTTCTCTGAACAATCCTCACTAATAAGACACTTTTTTTTTACATAGGAATATCTCAAAATGTGAAAGGTGCTCTGGAATTTATCAGTCAGTATAGTTTAGGAGAGTTTTAAAATATTTGTAGACAGTGAGGAGGTCTGGAAACATATTGATCTGATAAATGGAAACAATATGCGAATTAAAACAAAAATTCCTTGTTAAAGATAGATAAACTATATCCTATTCCTAGACTATGTTCTACTCATTTGTGGTGAAATACTTAATAACTATGAGTGAGGGACAAAATACAACAAATGTAAGAGGAGATTTCTAAGAAATATTATGAAAATTCAGCTTTTCCCCTCTGAATTGCTTATGAAAAAGTGAAAAGTTGAAACACTGAAAAATTAAATAAATATCAAAATTTTAAATAAAACAATTTAAGAAAAGTTTAAACAATTGACCTATCAATCCCTAAAGCAAAAATTAATTAAAAAATATTGTTCTAAAAATCCATTCATAAATATAACATGACAGAGTCTCCTGAATAGAGAGATCTCCCTCAATCAAAGGGAAGAATTATAGGGCACATATTGAGAGCAAAGTCATCATCAGTTACAATTAAGCAATACAATTCAATTAGACAAAATGTAGGAAGTTGGTGTCTTTCTTGGGAAATATATATATGGTAGAATAGCTGTTGAGGGTTATTTGTTCATTCTGTGAAGATAGATGATTGTGTGTTGATGTAGTAACCAGATCAATAGCCAATAGTTAGGCAGGAAACAAGAGATATAGGCAAAATTTCTGGGAGAGAAAGAAAAGGAAGAGGAATCTAGGTATGTGGAGTATGTGGAGACTGGAACAAAAGCCAGAAGGGGAAAGGAGGGAGCAGGTACAAGATGGAAGAGAGTCAATGCTTCCTGATAAAATGTATATTAATAGGAATGGGTATATTATGTTACCAGAGCTAGTTAAGAACAAGACTAATCTATAGACCAAACTTTCATAATTAATTAAATGTCTTCATGTCATTATTTGGGAGCTGGTTGGTGGTAGTAGCAAAGAAATGTATGATGTTCTTCAAGAAAAAGACATGACCATATAAGGATTAAAATTTATCACACATTCCTCTCTCCACATCTCACAGCAAGCTCCACGTTGAAAATTGTCAACTCCCCAATAAGTACGGAGAAGAAAAAGAAAAATAACAGCCATCATTAGCTTCAGTTCTTGCTGTCATCAGTGTGGCTCTGATATATAGAATAGAGTGTGCAACCATGGAAAATTTTACTTGACATTTTGCTTCCAGGGTAGTTTGCTTTGCTATGATTTATACTTAATGTAATTTAGACTTATCCGACATGGTACCTTTCTGTCATATAAATCTTCCCTTTTAAACTTACTTAACTGCAACTTTTTCACTATCATCAGTATGCTCACCTGAGAATCCAGGGCTTTGAATTAAAAAAAAAATTGAGGGAGAACAAAGCATATTCAATGGCTTGTACACCTAGCACCTAGAGAGGGAATGTTATTTTCATATTCTAAAAATAGAGTTTTACCATTAAAATAATGCTAAAAATCTATTTTCATATCAAGATTAAGTCTAACTTTTAATGTCTATATTCTCACATAAATGTCATAAGTGAAGCGTATGTATTATACTTATTCAGATTAACTCTTTCTTTACCTGGGCTTCAGAAAGCTCAAACCTCAGAACTTAAGTAAACATATAGATAGGCTATAAGTCAAAGTGGTTATTATTTGTATAGATTTTTAAAATACATTTCATTCTATTTTGTATGTGCATTGGTGCCTGTATATATGCCAATGTGAGGGTTTGGATCTTGGAATTACAGACAGTTGTGAGCTGCCATGTGACTGCTAGCATTTGAACCCATGTTCTCTAGGAGAACAATCAATGCTCTTAACTGCTGAGCCATCTTTCTAGCCCTTACAGATTTATTTTTATTATTAAATGGCTGTGTGTCAGTGTGAGTTCTGGTGGTTGGGTACTTGAGATGGACAGAGGCAGTTTATATTTGCCCAAAGGTGAAATTAGGGTAGATTGTGAAATACTGAATATGGATGATGGTAAATGATCAGCTGTCCTCTGAAATAACATCCAGTGATCTTAGTCACTGAGTTTTCTTTCCATCTTCCAACATTCCAACTTTTAAATTGAAAAATTACAAAGAAGCAGCTATAACAGAAGAATCTCTCTCTCCCTATCTCCTTCCTTCCATCCATCCATTCATCCACCAATCTATTCTTTTAATTTTCACTGCCTCTTTCTCCAACTACACCAAGGAAAGGCCTTGTGAAGTAATATTGGCAATATGAATATAATGGAACTGAACAAAACAAGAAGTGTGTTGTCTCTAGAAACCAAGTGGGTTTGCACCTAGAAAGTGAGGTGGGAAAGATTCTTTCTAGGTCATACAATCTGTATCATCTTATTATGGAATGTCAAGCAAATTGTCGTGGTAGTTTTTACAGTGCTGTAAAATTTCTCTCCTGGAATTCATGAAAGTATGACTCTGCCTCAGTATATTATTACAGCAACACTAAGGATTGTAAGAGATATCTCAGCAATACTAGTCAGCCTAAGGATAATATAAACTGTCCTGACTGCTGCCAGAAATTTCCACTTACAGTAGATGCTGACATTAACATCAGCTGTCACTGTCAGTTTCACCAGCTGCAAAGATCTCTTGTCACTAGTAAGGTCTGATGGAGTTCATGGAGACTGATAGCTGGTCCAACCACTGAGGTACTACATCAGGAACCATTTCTGTCAAGGATATGTGCCTGAAATGTCAAGAAGGGTCTTGACAACACTGTGGATCCTGAAACTTCACTTCTGCATAATATGTGATGGGAGGGTGAAGTTAATAATATCCTTTCATGTGATAAAAACAGAAGGACTAGAGAATCGTTATGTTGAAAAAGTTAACATTTTGGAAAGCTGGTAAGTCCATTCAAATATCTGAAGCACTCCATCACAGTGAAGGCAGTAACTCTAGTAGCTTCTCAAGGGATATGAATAGAATATATGGAGAGAAGCCATGGAAAACAAATAATAGCTCAGAATAATATGGTTCCTAGCAGGAGCTGTCCAAATGCTGAAAGAATTATTTTTAACTTGTTATGTTGAAATCATTTTAGACACATAGGAAAATGTCAAATATATAGGAGAAGCTTTTGCACATTCTTTCCACAGGATGACAAAACTGAGTATTTTATATTAACACAATGCAATGATGAAACAAACATAATATCAAAAAATTTGATTCAGTGTTACTTTCTCATTATGCATTTTTATACATTATTCAATGGCTTAAACTTTACTAAATATTTGCACTTCTCTGTTCTGTACCATGGTCAATATGTCCTAGTGTTAGATATAATATTTCTATATAATAAAATAATTTGTAATAATAATTACAAATGCATCAATTACATTGGAACTGCCTACTGATAAATTGTGTTTAAATTCACTTAAATAGATCCTATTAGAATTCCAATGAACAGCATTTTAAATGAATAGAAAAATATCTCACAATTCTGGGATGTTCTATTTTGGTTGATAACTCGGTGACTAAAAGTAATAATGAGGAAATATCCATGCGTAAAACCATATAGATGCTGAAGAGTCTCAGAAATATGTCTTTAGTATTAATTTCACACATATTCATGGATAAAATGTTGTTTTATACTTTTAGTTAACTAGTTGTGCTAACTCTAACTGTCATATGTATTTGGATGATGGAAAAGGAAGAAGTTTATATTATGCTTTCACTTTATTTTCTTAAAAATATTTTTCCATTAGCGATTGTCCTCTAACTTCTTTGATAGTAATTTTCTTTGTCTTTTTGTTATTTACTGTGTATTCTCAGTGTCTTTCATACACAGTCTCACATAGTAAACTAATAATGATCATTTAGTAATCATCTGTTATTCAAATCAAAAAATAAATTGAGGGTTTGGTGTTGTTTTCTTTATTTTTGGAATTTACAGAGATTATATGATTGCTAAAGAATACACAAGTTTGTATGAAGAATTGACTCAGACATTGAGAATGAACAATACTCTTACAGATAACTCAAGTTTCTTTCTTAGAACCTACTTCAAAAGGTTTTCATATACCTGTAATTCTGCTGTCAGGTCTGATCCATTCTTCTAGCCCCTGTGAACACTTGTTCTCACATGTACACACCTATAAAAAGGCACATATCTGGTTGCTCCCAGGTTCTAGCTATTACAAATAATGCTATTACAAAATAGTTGAACAAATGTCTTTGTTTCATGGATATGGATCATTTAGGTACATGCCTAAGAGAGGGATTTCCAGGTCCTGTGGCAGACTAATACCCGTTTTCCTGAGGAACCACAATACTAATCTCCAAAATGGCTGTACTAGTTTGCATTCCCACCAGCATTAGAGGAGTGTTTCCTTTCTCCAGATCATCTCCAGCATAAGTTGTCATTCGTGATTTTAATTTTACCTATTCTGGCAGGGGCAAGATGGTATCATAGAGTTGTTTTGATTTGCATTTCCCTGATAACTAAGGATGTTGGACATTTTCTTAAGTGTCTTTCAGCCTTTTTTATTTCCTCTATTGAGAATTCACTCTTCAATTCTGTACACCATTTTTAATAGAGTTATTTGGTGTTTTCATGACTAGTTTCTTGAGTTCTTTGTATATTTTGGAGATCAGCACTCTGTCAGATGGAGGGTTGATGAAGATCTTTTCCCAGTCTGTGCAATAAAAATTCTACGTTCATAATTTGTACTACTTATTTGCCTTTCAATTACTTACCATTTATACTTTAATTTTTCTTAAGATTTAAAGAAATTATTTCTTAAAGTTTCTCATTTTCAGTATCTCTTTTGGTGTTTTTCAATATTAGGTGTAGATATTATATGCTAACACATTGCACAACTACTCTATGATACACTTTGTAACATTTGCCCCTTAATTGAATGTCTTTAATAATCCCTCATCCAAGAGGTCATGGATTTATGCCAGAAATGAGGGACAATAATTGTAAGTCAGATATGGTCAGTGACTCCATGTGTCTTCCAATACAACTGGTTGATTTACATATGAACTCATATAGACTTTGACAGCATCCTAATGATATATACATGTTCAAAATAAAATGCCAAACCAGACAAGAGAATGTAGACTAAAGTTCCCACCCCAAAGCAAGAAATGAATTGCCTTTTATAACATGGGATTAACAAAAGATATAAACATAATTTTATAAAATCAATTCTGTAAAGAAAAAGTGTTCTTTTTTCTCTTTTACATTTAAATTTAAAACAGTCTTATTTTACATAACAATCACTGTTCCCTATCTCTCCCATCCTCCCATGGTCCTTGCTAACTTTCATCCCACTCCATCCTCAACTCAGAGAGGACAAGGCTTTCATGGGAGATCATAAGTCTGTTACATCATTTGGGGTAGGGTCTAGGCCATTCCCCATGTACCTAAGCTGAGAGAGTATCCCTCCATAGGGAATGGACCCCCAAAGTACTAACAGTAGGGATAAACACTGGTTATACTTCCAGAGGTCTCATAGATTACCCTGGCCTCCCAACTGAAACCCATGTTCAGGGGCCTGGTTCAGTCTTATTCTGGCTCACTATTTGTCAAACTAGGGTCTGTGTGCTCCCACTTGCTCAGGTCAACTGTTTCTGTGGATTTAGCCAACATGGTATTGACCTTTTGCTCATCACTCCTCCCTCTCTACAATTGAATTCTAGCAGTTTAGCTCAGTGTTTAGTTCTAGATCTCTCCTTCTGCTTCCATCAGCTACTGTGTGAAGGCTCTAGGATGGCATTTAAGGTAGTCATCAATTTCATTACAGAGGAAAGGCATTTAAGGTAGCCTCTCCACTATTGCTTACATTCTTAGTTGGGTTCATCCCTGTAAATCATTGGACACTTCCCTAGTGCCAGATTTTTGAAAAGTGTTCTTGAATAATATATCCAAATTGCAGTTTGAACGTACTGCTCCATGAAAATAAACCAGTGTGCATTAGCCACACAAAATTGATAAAACAATTTAAAGTAAGATTCAGTTTTTGAGTGTAGCTTGTGTTAATGCATATAGAATAGAGATGACACAAAAACAAAGGGTCAGATATTCTCAAATGATTGCATTTTACACAGTGGATTAGTTCTTTCTTTGTTACTAAATATATACATGAGTTAAGAGTGTGTAGAGCTGACTAAATTATTTACTATTACAAATACTAGACCTCACATATTTTAGAAGAAATTTGCAGTTGTCTTTTAATAGGAAGAACATAAATTCTGTATTAAGGATTTGAGATAAATTAAGTCAGTATCATCAAACGTATTCTCATTTTCTAATGAATTAATCAACAATTCAAAATAAACATGTAATTTAAATTAATCAGATTAGGAGATGCAAGAATAATAAGTGATTCCACTTTCATGAGATAAAAACAAAACATTCTACACTGTGGTGAAGACATTAAATGAACTACAGGCATTTGGAATATCTTTGAGGAGCAATTGGCCCATGACTTGGCACCTTGATGAACTGTTAGTGCCTTTCTTACAGTTACAATGGATTCCTTGTCCTCTCCCCTCCATAAGGCTTAGTGTGAGAGACTAAAGTTAGGAGCTAGCTGGGCCTCACCACAACCACAAATAAACACAAACTAAGACAGATGTTGAACTCATAATACAATTTTTATTCACAGATACAGCTAATTAAATATTTGAATAACTGGAGAATGCAGTTCTCTTTTGTTAGTATGAGGCTTTTCCTGGCTTGCCTTTGGAGTTCTGACAAGATATGACCTCAGCTGCTGCCACTAAAAGCACCAACTGTGCCTATTTAATATTTTCCCTTTTAAAGAGGCCCTGTCACCATCCCATACCACTTTTCTCTCCCTCTCTCCCTCTCTGCCTTTCTTTTTCTCTTTTCCATTGCTCCTATTCCTGGAGGCCAGTCACTCCCTCCCCTTTCCCCTTTTTATAATCCTGTTCTCAAATAAAAACGCCAACCACTCTACTTGAATCCTGTAACATGGTATCTTTCTCTCATACACCACTTTTTAAAATTACAACATCTTTACCCCTTAGGACATACTAGTTACCTATCACAATAAAGTGTAGACCCACACACACACACACACCAATGTTAATTTTATAACTCATATATAATATAAAATCCCTGACTATGAGAATCTTTTCTTGCAAGTGAGGTGTAGCTAATCACATATTGAATTTGGCAGAAAAAGAAGTTATCTGTGGTCTCACACTAGTAGTCTTGGACTATGCATATTTTCATGTCTCTTGATAACTTGCTATCATGAGTGTGCCATTAAAATATCTGAGTGTTGTAAGTATACTCTAATGATCTCATTCTTAAATTATCTCTGCCATGCGGATTTTATTAAGTGCACCTTATTGAGGAAAAGTGGTAGAGACATGATTTATTTGACATTAGTCTCAGCATATTTAGGTTCTCTAAGTTAACACTACTTTCCCCTCATTGGCAATAGATGAAGAAACTATGCTCCATGAAGCTTAGAGAGGTTAGTAGTCTGGGAATTTCAAAAGAAAATGTAAATTTGGCACCAAGAAAATATTTCATTTAAATTCTCTCAATATTATGATAACTTTGCCTTGAGTTGTTTTCAACTATCACATAGCTACAATATATTACCTTCATAGGGTTCATGTTATATGGTGGGTATGATCAACAGAATTACAACTAACAGAAACTAAACATTTAAACATGTAAAAGTTCACAATTATTACTTCAGCATTACTGATGATGTTTTCATGTTTTAAATGATATATGTTTTCAATAAAGTGAGTGAATAATAGAAACTATCTTAAGAGTCTGTGTAAAGGTTAACTGCAGCTAACTTTACAACATTTCTACATTCCAGCCATTGTATGAAATATTTTTCATCTATTACTTCATGACTTTATTTGGAATTCTTGTGTAAAAATTTAAGTTATTTTTTCCAGATGTACAAAATCGAATTGACATCTCTGTGAGTTTGAGGTCAGCCTGTTTTACAGAGTGAGTTCCAGGACAGGATCCAAAGCAATTGGAGAACATACATAAAATGTTCTATACCTACCATTTGTATGACATAGTTCACCTTTGAAGAAGCATTCCTCCTGACATCATATTCTTGCTGTAATGTGAACTGAGGCTCCTCTATGCTGCAATTTCATAGGCCATGAAACAGAGAAAAGTGTTCATTACCAAAATTAGATTGCTGAAACCATAACTCAGAAGCTTCAGCAGTTTTATTTTGAAGGGCTTTTGGAAGATCCTAATTTGTTGTCATATATCAGAAAGCCATTTTCATCTGAAGACCCTTGTTACATACATATTTGTCATGAATCCTGACAATATACTATCTTACTTCTTTTGCTATTGAAGTATCACAGTTCTAGTAATAAGTCAGAAGACCCATTATCCAACAGCATGTATGATATTCCCTCTTTGGAGCTCCACCTTGTGTTTATAAAACTGAAACCCAGCTTGTCAAAGCAAACACAATAGCAGATATCTGTGATCTCATCTCTCAAAGTAGATGGAGTAGGATCTCAAGTTCAAAGTCAAAATAAATGAATGAGTGAAGAAATAAATAAATAATCCCTTTTCTTAAAGCTACTCAGAATAAACCCTTTTTATATTAGAAGGACTTGTGTGACTTTGTACACAATTATTTCCATTGCTAATTTATTCTGGTAAATATGTGGATACACACTTCAATATTAGAAAAATAATGGTTGGATTCTGAAGTAACTTCTTTGCAAAATATCTTCTTGACTGTCAATTTCATGGGCGAAAATAAATATCACCTCCTCCACACAACAATGCATCTGTTCAATGCTGTCTTAGTCGGTGTCCTATTTCTGAGATACTGAAACCATTACAACTCATGAAAAAGAAAGTGTGTAATTGAGGCTTGCATATAGTTTCAGAGGTCTAGTACTTCTCATCAGGGTGGGGAGTATAGTGGCAAAGAGGCAGTTGTGGTACTGGAGTAGGACTGAGAGAGTCACATATGGATCCATAAGCAGCAGTAAAAGAGAAACTTTGAGCCTGGTTTGGGTTTTTTTAAACCTCAGAACCTAACTGCAGTGACACACTTATAACAACTGCACACAGACTCCAAGGTGACACTGCCTATTCCTCTTTAAGTATTGTCACTACTTAATTAATCAGCATTCAGATATATGAGCTTATTGGGGCTGTTCTTATTCAAACCATCACAAATGCATTGCCCCAGTATGCATGTGATATTTCTTCACCTAGAATCCCACTAGAGACCCAATGGCATTACATTTTATTAATAGTGAGCCAAATAGTTCTCTTGTTCTTAAAATGCACACAGATTACTTGAAGTTAAACTTTGTACTTACATCAGTAGTAATGTTTTAATAAGCTGCATATAACATATTTTAATAAGATAATTCCAAGTTGTAAGATAGTCCATAAAATACATCTTTGCAAATAATGCAAAGACTTTGACAACTCTTTTGTGTTGTGTACTCTCTACGAGGCTTCATTTTCTACTATGGCCTTGTGTTATTTTATTTCCTAATAATATTAAATGTTTTCCTTGGCTGTGAATTAAATCATGGATTTAAAACATCTTACAAACTTCAGCTAGTAATTAAACTAGTCCAATAGAAGACTTCTTAGGAAATTATTTTGATGTGTCTAGGGCCTTGTGTCACTATATTGTACACTATTATTATCTGTGATGATTGGGAGATATTAATATATAAGTGTGAGTTTGTTATTTAATTTTATGCAAAGATGGACAAACTTTATCTTTAAAAGGGATGGAATATCCCTGAAGTTTAGCAGGCTACTCAGGTTGGTCAAAATACTATAAAATTTACCCAAAAATGCAGATAAATAATTGAGAATGGAAGTGTTCCATTAACAGTGTATTCATGAAAAATGATTTAGTTCATAGATAGTTTACTGATTGATCAGTATTAATAAATTGATAATGTGATAAAGTAAAAACCTCTATAATTATATATTTTCAAACCTTATTCCTGGCGTACTTAAATTCAAGGAATTAGAGAAGACCACAAAGAAGATGTGATCAGAGTGACACATTTATAACTGGTGTTAAAATTTAACATTAACTTCCTAGTGGCTTGATTAATGATGCTGATTAAAACTAGTCCCATCACTTCTTTTCACTTTTCACACAAATTTGGTGTAAATTGTTTATGATAAATGTAGATGAGGTGTATATATATTTATATTTATATTTATATTTATATTTATATTTATATTTATGTGTGTGTATCAACACAAACATATGTGTGTGTATATAATATATATGTATATATATATATGTCTATATACAGATATATGTGTGTACATATCATTATTAAAAAGGATACATATATGACTACCCACATGAGTATGTATTATGTTCTCAATATTCTGGTTCAAAAACCACTCATTGGATAATACTATGTTTCAGAATTTCAATTATGCAAAGCTAAAAGTAACAGATTGTTTTTTAATGGGAAAAGTTTCTCCCTTTTTGGATACAAAATAGCTCTATGTAAAGGAAAGACACAACCACAGGCTCTGAATCCTGGAATTTAATAAAGAGTGGCATGAAGTAGATTCTCAAGTACAGAAGTAATTGTGATGTTTTAGATGATTCTTTCTAGGGAAAATAAAGAAGCAATGTGAATAATAAGTAACACATATGGTTCCCACATAATTGAGAATGATTAAAAACTATTACAAGTTTTGTGTGCTAACCAAATTTACTTGATTGTGTTTAATCATGTATAATGGTAGCCTAAGCCACAATATGTACTTAAATTTGTCTGAAAAAATAGTTACTGTGAAGTAACTGTGACACTAGATAAGACAGTTATATTTCATTGACAATTTGAGTAAATATAAAATAACCTTAGAGGCATTCCTCTATTTTCGTCTGTGAGAAAGTTTCCTGAGAAAGAGAGGAAGACCCACCATGAATACAGACAGCACTATTCCAGGAATTAGCATTAGAGAATGAATAACATTGTACAAAAAGGGGAAAAACAATAGAGTATGACAATGTATGCCTCTTACTCACATAAGGGTTTAATCAGTCTTCCTCCAGTAGAACAAAAATCAGTCTTAACTCCATCCCTTCCTTTTCAAAATCAAATGTATTCTTAAACTGTGAGCCAAAATAAAGCTTTCCTTAAGTTGTGTCTTGCATTTGTTCACAGATATCAAAAGAGTGACTGCTATGAAAAACTGGAAAGAAGGAACTAGATTCTTAGCATGAGAAAGCTCGTGTGTGAGGAAACTAGACAGATATTAATGGGCTCACAGCACACTGATGATAAAATTTTCCCTCCTTGAGTTTTGACTTTACCTTTCCTATCACCTGTAACTCTAGAAAGGTCATTGTCTCTTTACTATCTGAATTATAAAATAACCAAACATTAAAAATAAAATAGAGTAAGATAAGAAAATGGAGTGGAATCAGAGCAGAGGGGCTGTGGGGAGGGACTGAGAGGAGTGGATGGAGGGAGAAATTATAATCAGGATTTTTTATATATGAAAAGAATCTATTTTCAATAAAAGGAGAAAAGAAAATATAAGCAAATTTGACATGTGTATTTATTCAAAATAATATACACTCTAAAATTAAAAAATGTAACTTCAAAATTTATAATGTGACAGGATACAGATATCTGTGTTTCCTTTGTGCCCATTAAACACAAATCTAATTTAGTTCTGATTACAATTAGAATGATTTGAAAGATCTAAACAGAAACAAGAATATTTTACTGTAAAAAGTATAAAGTAGGAATGCAACCTCTATTCCTGGGTAGAGAGAGATCTGCTCTTCCATGCAATTCAATACATTAAGTATTATTACCCTCTTATTTTAAGAATCAGTACAGCAAAGCTTGTCAATCAAGTCATCTGACATAAATCTGCTTTATATAAATGCTTGAGAAACTGAAGAGAATTTAGAAGAGGACTGATTATCCCTTTTATTAAAAAAAAAAAAAAAAGTAATTCTTCCATGAAGTTGCTCCCCGAGCACAGCCCCTTTCAGTACTGGCTGAACTTCTGCTGCCTGGCAGGTGGTGCTGGCCCACTCTTCAAAATTATCAGAGTAAATCTCTTTCTAATTCCCTCCCTCCCTCTCTCCGTCTCTCCCTCACTCCTTTCCTCTTTCCCTCCGTACCTCCTTTCTTCCCTCCCTGGCTATCTATGTGTGTATGTGTGTCTCTTTCTGTCTCTATTTCTCTATCTCTGTCTCTCACTCTCAATCATTTTTCTTTGAACAGTGTCCAAATCCTATTCATTATTCGAAACTCCCTGTGCTTTCCCATACACTTTTCCCTAAAGCTACACCCTATATCCTTCTGCCATTCTGTTGCTTCTCCGGTATGTGATTGCTTATTAGTGGAATGATTTTCTTTTACCCTATTTTTCTACCCCCTGGCAACAACTGAGATTTACAGCTTGTGTGACCTTTTGTTTTTCTCACAAACACTAGTAAAATTGTCCTTTAGCACCCTTCTGAGCCCTTTTCTAAATAATCGTATTAATAGTGATTAGAAACCAAAGAAGGAAACTTTATTTAGCAAATAGGGATTTGGAAATATTTTCTGGAAGGAGGTAAAAAGTAAAGTTTAAGATTTCAGGGAAAACAAAAGAAAACACTCACATGCTATAATGGGACATTTTGGTAGGAGGTCACTAATTTAAGTCTGCTATGCAATGAGAAAGTACTGAAAGATATGATGAACTAGGCATAGTTTCATAAGGAAAAAAGTGTACGGGTATTCAAAATACAGACACCACATACAGAAAAAGTATGTGCAATTATTACAGTCATTAATGCCAATAAAGAGAGAATTAATTCCTTCACATAATGTGAAGATAAGTCCTCACTTTCCAAATGCTTCAACTTAATACAAATTTCCCTTCATTCAGAGAGGCTGTAGCATGATAAATAAAAGACCCAGAGACCAATATTGGGGTTCAAGCTTCAAGCTGAAGATCGGGGAATAAAACAGCCAAGCCAGTAGAACTTACCTCTACCCATCTGAAATGACAATCCTGACTCCACAAATTCTCAGAGGCAAAAGTTTCTTACCAAATCTCAGACTGCTGCCTCTCTTCAGTGTGGCTGAAGAATCAATACCTTCCTACCCTCAATGTCGTTGGAGAGTGAATGCCAACTCTGAGACACTGTTCTTTTCTTAAATACCTCTCATGAGTCCTGGGATAGAAATAATGTGATACCAACTGTTGACATCATCTTTGCATGAGTTGTTTTTCTTTAAGATTGGATGTATTTCATGTAGCTCTGTGTGACCTTGAACTAACAGAGATCCATCTACCTTTTATCTCCCAAGTAGTGGGATTAAATGTGTGTACCTCCTCCACCTAATTTCTGTTGCTAATTGGTGTGGCTCTTTTGCCATAAGAGCCTGACATGAGAATTCAGACAAAAGTGATCCCTTTTCAGAAACAACTGCCTGCAGAATTGTCTTCTCAGATGAGGCCACTAGGACTCTCAGAAATGACTATAGCACTAAGTAGGAGGAGCTTGGCAATAACTGGATCTGGGAGCAGACCTTATCTACATGATTCACATAGAATTTATTTAGTTATGAATCTCAAATATAAATGTCACAGGGACATAGAAGTCATCCCAAGGTTCCATCGAGCTGATGAGGCAAGGCAAAAGTTGCAGGGCTGAAATGACTGTCAATGTCAAACCAGGTTAGTCAATTTTTTTAGGCCTTTGTTTGGAGAAATGACATATATTTCATTTGCACAGTATAGAACAGGAAATGAACTTTCCCTGGAATTTGACAAGAAAAACAAACACCGAAAAGGAATAGGATTCATGGGTTTTTAAAGTGATTATGTTCAAAATCACTTACTTGGTTCTTACTCAATCATGCAATCACTTACTGAATGGCAATAATTGATGTGTTCATTTTATGATTTTAAGACTCATGTTAGTGATTGCCTGACCACATTGGCTTTTAGCATGATTAAGAGACTCTACATTACATAATTAAACCCATCTTTCCACAGATTACTTATATAAGGCCTGATAATTTTATATTAATATAATAAAAACTCTTCTCTATTACATTCAAAATCAGAAACATTTTAATATAACTTATATTCATAATTATTTTTCCAACCAAGAGTTTGTCTAAAATCTTAAGTATTAAATATTAAAGTAAATATTTTATTTAAACTAATACCTCAAAAATTAGGGACATAGAAGTAGTTGAAAAACTTTATTTAAGCATTTGTAACATTTTAATGTTGTCTAAATAAAAGATGATTGAAAAGTAGAAAATTGGTTCTCTGGATATATGGATTGTACACTAGTTAATACTTTGCTTTTTTCCTGTTATTCACTTATGAGTGAGTACATCCACACCCCCAGAGAAAATAGATCTCTCATCCATAAATAGATACAAGCAAACGTGGAGAACTATAACAAAGCATTTGGCCAACCTCTTGGAATATAATTGAAGTAAGAAAGAAGGAATAATATTAACGAAAGAGTCAAGACCATGTTGGAGTCACCCCAGAATCAGCTGACCAAAACTAGTGAGAGATCATTGACTCCAAACTGGGTAATTGGCATAGGACTGAACTAGGACCTCTGAATACAGCTGACAATAGTGAAGCTTAGGACGTATTTGAGGCCACTGGCAATGGAACCAAGATCTAAGTATAATGCATAAACTGGCTTTGTCCAATCCATTCCCAATGGAGAGACATCTTGCTCAGCCCAGACATAGTGCGAGGAGGGGGTGGGCTTGTGCCTTGGTCCTGCCTCAAAGAGGTGATGTTACAGACTTAGTTGACATCCTAGGAGAGGTCTTACCTTTTCTGAAGAGCACATGAAGGTGGGATAGGGGAAAGAGGGACAATTGGGAGAAGTGGAAGGAAGGGCTTCTGGGATTGGAATGTGAAAAATAAAAAAATAAATTATAAAAATGACAGGAAAAAAAGAGCCCTTTACCTCAAACCTAAAGAAAAAGAAACTAGAAAATAACTTTAATTACATCACTATTTTAGAATACTTAGTCATTGAGGTAGCTTAACAGATTTTATATTGTCCAATTTCTAAATAAAAAACAATGTGTTTTATGTCATTTGCACTGTTTGTAACAGAGAATGAATTTCCATGAACAATTTCAGAAGAACAATATACATATGAAATAAGTAATAGAATTCATGAGCTATAAAGTTCATAGTGAGGGAATCATGAAATATTTAAAGAATAGTAGAATAAATGTAGCAGGATAATGGCAAATTGACAATGATAGCCCATGTTTATAAATAAATCTCCAAATGAAGAATATCAGTGTAAATATGGAACAGAGGAGAAAGGGGAGAGTAAGAAAGATGCTCCATGTTAATAAGTATCTGGGTTGATATAATCCCCAAAGAACAACAGAAGGAAATAAATCAATGAATGTAGGTATCATTTCCATGTGATGGTGAGGCAACTTGGCCTATAAATTCAACCCACCCCATCTGTAATAATATTACATATTTAGTATGTTTTTAGAAGTGACCAATTGGTACTGTGTACCCAGATGCTGTGCACTTTTCTGGTGAAGACTATTTCTCAGATACATAACAATAATTAATTTTAAAAAGGTCAATGAATTTGAAAGAGAGAACAGAACATTTAATGCAGAGTGAAGAAAGTTAAGGGAAAGGAGAAATAACACAGTTATCATTTCAAATAGTAATTAAAAGGAAAATCGTGATTTTATAATTTCTTTCTTCTTAATTCCTAAAGTTTGACTATTGTTAAAACCCCAGTGATTCAGCCTTTACCAATAGCACAGAAATTACAGTTAAATGGACTTGATCTAAGGAGAATGACTTTTCTTATAAACCACTTTCACCACTTAAACAAAATTTCTTTCCAGGTTCAAACTTTTTGGGTTGATGAACCTAGGAGTATTGCCAAGGTGCAAACAACACAGTCTAAGAGGCAAGATAATCCCTCCTCTAGAGAAGATCATGTCTGAGGGCTAGTGAAATTAGCACATACAATATATACTTGCATGATCAAAATTGTGCAGGGACAACTTGAGTGATGGTTAAAGAAAGCATACACTTCTTATTGGGAGCATGGAGATCAGCCCATTGGGACAAGGATTTGGAAAACCTTTCTATTACTTCTTCTGAAAACCAGTATTAAATAAGATTAGAGGAAATACGGAAAACTCCAATATGGCAATATTTTGAAAAACATGAAAATATAATGAGCCATAGTCTCATTTAGTAGGAAACTATTGCTCAAAACCTTTGAGGAAACTTGGGTATAATGATCAAAGCCAGAATGATTATTTCATAACCTCACACTTTTTAAAGCCTGCATTGAACCCTTCCCCATTCTCTCATATTATTTCTATACTTAACCTGGAGTATGATACTTTGAACATTAATTCTATATAATATAAGCAGTGTTCCTTCCCCCAAGGTAAGAGGAACACCACTATCAGCCTTGTTGTAAATGAGACCAAATCTCTCAGTCATTCTGAATAAAGAGAATTTTCTAAAAATTTCTTTAAAAGCATTTCATATTTCTGTTATAATATTAGGAAGGTCAAAACTCCAATTGAGTTTTATGAGCATATTCTCTTGTTCCCCGTTCCATATGAAAGTTGAGGTCTTCTTTGTTTTTGTTGTTGTTGGTTTTTTTTTTTTTTTTTTGTGAGCAAGGTTTTATCTATATAGCTCAGCTGTCCTGAAACTCTCTCTGTAGACTGTTCTAATTTGTAACTCAGAAATCTGCCTGCCTTCTCCTTGGGAGTGCTGAGATAAAGATGTGTGCCAACAACACCTGGAAAATTTAAGGACTTCTAAAGGAAATATTAATGTCAAGAGATTAGTGTCATTGTCAGAAAACAGAATGATCTTCATTCTCCAAACAGCACACACACACAAACACACATCACACTCTTCCCCTACCAAAATTAAAATATATAAATATAGATTGTTTTACTGTAGGAAAGTATGTGAATAGTGCCTTAAATCTACATTTCCCAGCCTATCAGCTATGTTGTCAAACCTTTCCATTTTATTTAATTGTAAGAACCTAATCTTTTGAGGTATTAATCACATAAATTAATTTTTTTATTTGTTACATTTACTTATTTGTTCTAAGTGGAAGTATTTGAATTTTATGTACTTAAGACTATCAATAACACCTTGCTGTAGTCACCTCTGAATAAAGTGTTCAGGGCATTAATCTCAGATCATCAGCCTTGACAGGAAGCTCCTTTGCACACTGAGCCATTTTCCTGCACCACAAATCTTAAACATTTTTAAAAATAACCATAAATGTGAATTATTGAATTTTTCAACATTATGGAAATAGATGTATTCTATGCTCTCATTTTTTTTTCATTAAAATGCCAAAGAACAAAAGGTAAAACTGAAAATGCTTATAGAATATTTAAATATAGCTATTCTTTTTAACAAACCAATAATAAGTTCATACACTATAAATGTGTGGGATGGAATCAATTTATGATTTAACTCATGAATTTTGAGCTAGAGTATATTTATAATATATAAATATAATATATAATCCTTACCCATCAAATTGAATATTCACAACACAAGTAATAGTAGCTTTCAAATAAACACGTGTGTGTGTGTGTTTGTGTTTGTGTGTGTGTGTGTGTGTGTGTGTGTGTGTGTGTGTGTGTGTGTATGCTTAAAATCTAGTACCTACATGATAAATAAGACTAAGCGGTTATGTGAATGATTATTTAGATTTATTTAGTTTGAGGCAAAAATAGAAAATGTTAAAAATTTGTCAGTATTTGTGAACTATACAAATAAGGAAGTTAAAGAATTATAAAGTTCTAGAAAGTAAGCAATCACTACATAGAAAGGTGGATTTTTACAATAATATTGCATTTTAAAAAGACATTTTTATATTATGAGTTAAGTTCTTCCTAAGATTGTTTCAGGGATCTTTGAAGGAACTTTTAGAAAACAACAGATCAAACACTTCCATGCACACATAACTGTGCTCAAATATATTAAGTCAATGTCATTTTGAAAGGCTTTTTTAATTAAAATAACTTGAGTAATCTTGGTTGACCAATAAAAATGGCATCTGATATATAATTTGAGACAGGCATATAGATATACTCCAACTTAATTATGAAAGTAATTATTAAATTTACTAATTTTAATTCATAAAAATTGCTAGTCCTGGAGGTCTTCTACCATTTTTATTCAGAAGTAACAGGGAAGTAAATTTCAATTTATATATGTAAATAGAATCACACCCTAATCTTGGGTATATTTAGATACCCAGTTAAAGATTAAACCAGTGAAGAAGGCTTTAGCATCCCTTCTGGGGCTCTCCAAGTTTTCCATTTAGTTTGTGTAGTTTATGCATGTTTGAATAGGTAGCAGTTTTCTGAGTACAGAATCACTCTCACACACTATGTAGTTCTGAGGAGTATAAATCACTTTCAGTGTACATCTCCCAGTGATAATTGGTGATTTTCTCATTGCCTCTACTCCTCATCCCACACATGTCTCCTGTCACATCCTCTAAAATATTGACTGCTCTTTTTAAAACTATTCTACATTTAGCTGTTTAAATATTATAACATGATTGGAAATATAGGAAGCTAAAAGGGTCCTATTGTAAGTTTTATATTTTTCCCAGCTTAAATGATGTGTGCCTGTTTGATATGAGGAGCTGAGAAGTAATAAGAGCATTAAAAGGATGAACTGCAAGATTTTGAGTTGTTCCTCTTCATCTTTGTGTTTCTGCTTTGACGAATGTCCTCCGTGAGATTTTGTCTGTCTATATTATGTACTGGTTAACCATAATTGTTAACATGGTGGCATTTGTAATAATCATGGAAACAAATATATGGCCATGTCAATGGAGAATTGTCCACATTTGGTTAATGATTGTGGGAATCCCCTCTCTAAATGTGGACATTTTATTCCTAGGCTGGAATAAAAATGAGGAAATGAGGAGAAAAAAAATGTAAAGTACATAACATTGATTTTTGATAAGTGTGTGTCTGTCTGTGTGTGTTTATGTGTCTATATATAAGTGTGTTTGCATGTTTGCATAGGTTAAGCAATAAGAAAACCTGAGAGAAGGCAACAAATGTTCTGAAGTCACAATAAGGAAAGAAAACAAAGATTTCCTTTTCATACAATTTTGCAAGAGTGAGCCCAAATTTTATTAATCCATTTCTCTCCCAGTGTTTACAGTTTGTCTATAGTTTTGGTCTGTGCCCTGTCTGCTGCATGTGTGTCTGTTGTCTCTCTCCTTGATTCATTTCTACATTGCTTTTCAACAAAAGAGGTTTTATGTATCTATTAAATGACAGACAAAACTTAGTATGGAGAGGGATGAGGGGTGAGGGATGAGAAATGAGGTTTGTAGCATTAGGAGTACTTAACTGAAGATAAAACCTATACATTTAGTTTAGGTTGTACAAGAGTATCATATGGGAAATACAGGGGATTATAAGGCTTATTATATTGTTTCCTTAAGGGCAGCTAAACATCAAACAGTTTAAATACACAAAAGAATAGTAGGTTAAGTACATAGCCTTAAATTTCAAAAAATTTATTAAATTGGTTGCAAGATCTGGCAAAATTACAATCTCTCAAAAAATCAAGAGGTGTTTTTAGAAAAATACATTTGCACATGTGTATTGTGAAATTTTTAATCTCAGTCATGCCATATAATAGACTGATGTACCTTCAATGTCTTCAACCTGACGTACTAATAACACTTTACTCAGTCCTAGGGGTGGAATTTAATGATTTACAAATTAGAGTTACTATCATATCTTCAAAAATGTATGTAAGTATTATTTATTAGATTAATTAATTAATTTAAGCATATGGGCATTTTGTCTGCTCTCCATGTAGAATTATACTCCAGAAGAAGGTGTCAGATTCCATAAGACTAGAGCTAGCTATATATAGATGATTAAAAGCCTGCATGTGGATGCTGGGAATTGAAACATGGACATCAGGAAGAACAGCCAATTCTCTTAACTGCCTAGCTATCCCTCTGGTCCCCCATATTGCTTTTGATATTCACATATTTTTTAACTACATGGATACTTAGGAATACCTAATAGTGTTTCACGACACCATTTTCTTATGAACCATAACCATAAGCAGCATTTTCCAGTAATGGTGAAATTCACCATATCTGATCAGTGTTTAATAGCCCTCCCATAATACCTTCATGTGTCTAAGAATTCTAATATATCTGTGTTTTGTAAAAGAAGATTTAAGAAACTATACTTTTACCCAGATTGAGTTTATATATCCTGGTTATATACACTAATCCATCAATGTTTTAACATTATATTATCTTCTCCCATGAAGTGATCTAATAGCATACATGATACTATCATTTAAAACGTAGCATATATAACATAAAAATTTGAAAGGGTGCATGAGACAATAAGAATTAAAAAGCAGGTATAAATATAAAACTTCTCTTATTTCAAGATGTAGCAATGAATGAATAATTTGCATCATATTAAATATTATATAAAAGAAGCTACAAAGAAAATTGTCAAAACAGGAACTGATTGAGGACATCAATAGACATGACAATGTGGCTATGGAAAGATTATGAGCCCTCAACTTTCAATGAAGAACTACTGGCAACTGAGGAATGATAAGACTGGGAAAAATAGTCCTGTCAAAGGGAAAATGTACCAATTCGTTATTCAGTATCATATGATAATTTCTGAAAACATACATACAAACAACATTATACAGACTGAGAAGATGATGCTTAGGAATTTATATGTAACTACATACTTATATGCATGTAACAGCAATTATTGAAAAAAAGAAGCAATGTATTTGAAAGTGATCAAAGAACATTACATACAATGTTTTGGAGAGAGAAAAGGAAAGAGAAGAGGAAGGTAATATAATCATTTTCTAAGCATAAAACATAAATCAATCATTCAATAAAAAATATATCCAAATGTATTTGCCATGCCTTTAAATGTCCTAACTTCTAAAACTATGTATCTTGACTGTAGTTTCCTCTCTCTCCTCTCCTCCAACCTCCCCTCTGCCACTGCCACCAATTCATGCCTCCTCTGTGTCTGTTCGGAAAATGACTGCCCTCCATGGGTATCAACAATGTATGGAGTATCAAGTTACAGGAAGACTAATAACCTCCCTTGTATTAAAGCTGGGTAAGACAATCCAATATAAGGAATAGGTTCCCAAGAACCAACCAAAGCATTTAGGACAGCCCCTGCTTCTAGTGTTAGGAATCCCACAAGAAAACTAGGCTACACAACTGTCACATATGTGTATAGGGCCTAGAACAGTCCCATGCAGGCTCCCTGGATGTTGGTTCACAATCTGTAAATTCCTGAGTCAGATTTGTTGATTCTGTGGGTGGTTTTCTTTGTTTGTTTGTTTTTATTTGTTTGTTTGTGATACCCTTAACCTCTCAGGCTCTTATACTCCCTCTTCCCTCTTTTCAAAGCATTCCCTAGCTTTTCCTAATGTTTGGCTGTGGATCTCTGTATCAGTTTACAACAGATATTGGATAAAGGCACTCTGATGACAACTGAGATAGTCACCACTCTGATCACAGGGAATGAGATGTTCAGGCTAAATGTCCACTATTGTTAGGAATAATTTAAGAAAAGGGTAAGAGAAAGACACCATGCCACAGTGTTCAAGCAGAGTTTTATTTATTTATTTATTTTTGTTGTTGTTGTTTTGTTTTATTTTTGCCAGAAGGAAGGGATCATAAAGAGGGGAAACAGAAGTTGTGGGGGGGGGCTGTCCTCTCAGACAGAAGCAGCAGGAGAGAGGAAAGAGGGGCAGAAAGAGGGAGAGAAAGAAAGAGAAGATTGGGAGGTAAGCAGGGAACATAGTGAGTGTGCACAGGTGGTGTTCTTAGTGGCTGCAGCTTAGGGCTTATCCTGTCAGAACCCCAAGGACAGAACAGTACAGATGCCTGAATACTAACACTAAACATTACTCAGTGAAAATGAGTTGACATGAGAAACTAATTGCAGAAGATTTGATAATGTACACTATATAATGCAAACTAAGTGAAAATGCATTTTAAATAGGTTAATGCAGAAATTTACATTATCATTTGGAAAGTTAACAAAGAGTGTTAGGTAAAACATACATTTCATCCAATTTTTTTGGTTATGTCCTAGAGTGCTACTGCTGTGATTAAACACCATGACAAAAAGCAATGTGTAGAAGAGAGGATTTATTTCAGTTTTAAAGTCCATCTTGAAAAAAAGTCATGGCAGGGAAGTCAAGACAAGTGCCTAGAGGCAGGGAACAGAGCAGAACCATGGAGTAATGCTGCTCTTTGTCTTAATTATGTGGCCTTTTCAGTTTACTTTAGAACACAAAGCAGGAAAACTAGTTAGAAGTGGCATCATGTACATCAATTATTAATAAAGAATATACCCCAAAGACTTGGCACAGGTCTATCTGTTGAGGGCAATTTTCCAATTAAGATTCAACTTTCCACATGCCTATTGCTTGTATTAAATTGACATAAACCAGTATAAATCATCAGCCATTTTTTCAGAGTAATATTTTTCTGAAATTAATATTTTGAAAAAATAGTAGTATAGTTATTAATATAATAACCTGAAATTGTAGACTACTTTGTATTTTATTTGATGTTGTTTCTTGTTGTGGGAGGAGAAAAGAATTGTTTATTCCCTTTGGTATTTGAAGGTTTGTCTTGATTTTGTGAACTATTTTTTTAAGTTTTACCTTTAAAATGTTTCATAGTCTTTTATTTGTCTTATAATCTAACAGTATATTCCTTTTAAAGTCTTAATGACAATTGCTCAAGACATGAGTGAGTGCTATTTTGCTTAAATTAAAATACCTTTATTTTAATTTATCACTATGTTTCCATATTGTGTAGTTGTGTGTCTTGAATTTTAAAGTTGTTAATTCTTTCATAAGTGACAGTCTTAAGTTTACTTTTAAAAATATGTAAAGGAAATTTGAATAAAGATATGCATGAACCTTGGCAAGTTCCCCTCTTTCTAAGTATGCTTTCAGTTTACACCAGCTAATAAACAAATTTATTTTCAGAAGTGCAACTCTCTTCCCATAGTTTGGACAATGTTGGTTTGATTACTACAAACAGGGTTTAAAATATTCATCACATCACATATGATGCAAGATAATTTCTTTTGTTTTTAATTTCACAGGAAATGAGTTGCAATGGACTATCAAAAAAAAAAAACCTAAAAACACTTTGATGACTTCATGAAATTTCAATTTCAATGTAATTATAATATATAAAGTATTTTTTAATATACATTTCAATAGGATATGTCACAGTCATTGTTTCAATTGTGCTTTGAAGTGATCATATCAGAAGTTTCTTACAGATGTCATACAGGGAATCAACCCTGGACTATAAGGTAAGAATGAAAACCATTTGTAAATTGACTTCATCAACCTGTATCAGACTTCTGGGAGTCTAATGCCAATCTTTACATTGTCAGCATATTTAAAACAGTGCAATTTTGTTAAGGTTTTCCCAGGCAACACTAGGTCCAATCAGTCCAATTCCAGAAGTACAATAATGCTTAAGAGGTGACTGCCTGGAAATTCTTTTACAAAGTAAGTGAGACCATGAGGTTGTGTTCTATAGATAAAAGCCTAAAATCTAATATAGTCTCTGACCCATATCACAGAGTCACAGAGGTCATCAGGCTATAAAATACATGAGACATTTGTCCTAATGATGAGTAATGATCTAGGGAGTGAAGAACCTGAAATCATGTTTTGAGGAATTAGGTGTGTTCTGTCCCTCCAGATAGTTCTGGCATTTAAGAACTTCTACTCTCAGCTATCTGAATACAGTTTTCAGAGGGGAGTATTCTCAACTGAGGAGACATCTCTACATGATTAACAGTTTTAGTTCTCTTAGTGCTTCTCCATGAGTACAAGGATCTCTGTGCTCCCCAAAATCATGCAGTATTGTATATATAGATGCAGGCAACGTTTGTTACATAATGGCAAATACTTTGAAAACATTTTCAAATTTAATTTTCTTTAAAAGGACATTTGAGTCCACTTGTGTAAACTGAACTTATATTCTATATTTTTTCAATACATGTATACCAGTCACTAAGAGAAATATCAGAAAAAGTGAAATATTTTATGAGATTTGTCATTAGGGTTGAAGATGAAATTTATCTTCTATTCTTCCTTGTCAATATTTTCTTCTGTATTTAACTTGTCAACATGTTATACATCATTATAGTGTATACAATAGGAACATTGAGGTAAACATATATTAATGTGTTTTACATGAATATAATTATATAGTACTCCTTATTGTACATATATTTATAAATTCAATTTGGCTCAAAATATTATTTTCATAAGTTTTTATACATATTAATACATATCATTCTCCTTCTTTATGGTTATAATGACAAATTTAGATTAAACTTTTGCTTCACTATGCCAAACACATGGTTTAGAAAACACACACTTTTTCAAACACAAACAACCTAAGTGCTACACTTTTGTGATATTAAAAGTTCTTCTCTTAGGTATTCAAATACAAAATTCTCTCAGCCCTTTCTCTTTCAGTTATTAGATGACCTTTCTGATTTCATCTTGACATTTCCTATCAAATATAGAGTATTTTGGGTCAATTTCTAAGTAATTATGCTTCAAAATTGTGCAAGTAATGCCTATGTCATACACATATACCACAACCTCAAAACAAGTAGAGAAACAAGCTGCTCAGGAAGCCATTAACCTCCTTGAGTACCAGCTCTGCCTCCTGCCATCTTGAAGGTCAGGCTGATTTTATTGATCTGGTCTTCTATTTTTTTCCCACTAACTTTCTTTTTAATAGCAATTGTGCTGAAGAAGTACCAGGCCTCACTGACAGCTTTCCGCTGCATGTCACCCATGGAGATCTTTAGTTCACTGTGGTGTTTTAGTGCTTTAAGTTGCTAATGATCTGCCTTTTTAGAGCTGATTGTCAGTTCATAATACTATGCTGATTTGGCAAAGCCATCCCTAATCTTCCTATGTGTGCAGTTCTAAAGAATGGTTATCAACTTTCTAAACTTTCTCAGCTGTTAACATCTAGAGGACACATGATGATATCCTAGGCTTCTTGGCTAGAAATTTGATTTTGACAAAGGAGTGAGAATACTATTACATCCTTCTGCATTCCTTGTTGTTTTGTGAATGAGCTTATAAAAATAGCAGCAATGGCAGTATCAATAGATGGGCTAACACTAGAGAGGAAAATTTGTGAGATGCCATACCTATATAAAGAACTACAGGAAACTAATGACTACTGGAAGAGAGATAATTAGCCATTCCCAGGAATGGGGCCACTTACTGGTTGTACAGTGCTTAATGGTTGTCCACTAAAGTATATACAAACAAATTAGAAGAGGTGTTTATTTTATTTTTGTTCATACCTCTGTGTGTGTGTGTGTGTGTGTAAAATGATAATAAAGAAAAAGAGTAGGGAGTAGAAGAGAGGGGTTGGAAGAAAGGTACCTGAGAGGGGCTGAAGGAATGAACAAGGAGGGAGAAGTCATATAAAATTATTTTAATTAAAAATAAAAATAAACAAATAAAGAAAAACAAACAAATTTGTGCACAAAAGTATTACTCTGAGATTCTCTAAAGTGATGGGTGGAGAAAAGTCATTTTGTAAGATGTCATAACACAATTTTCACAGTATAGATAATTAATTCAACACAGCAGTCTATGTCCTCACAGTTATTGTTTTTAGGGATTGAGGCTGTAAACCAGTTACACAGTTTGTGCTTTGTAATCATAAAGACCTGGGTTTTATTTCTTGCAGAGCAAAAATGTGAGTCTTTCATTATTATTATATGGTAATAATTATTAAAGAGGGAAATTTCTTATGTATTCATTGTTAAATTCTTCATATCAAGAAGATAAAATATTAGTGCTACTGGCCTAAAATATAAATGGAATTTACCAACCTCAACAAAATGAATGTGTGAAGAATGACAACTAATATCTTTCAGTTTTCTTGGTTTTGTCATTGTATCTCAGCAAGGCTAATGAACAATAATGCTGTCTGTATTGGTGGGTAGAGAAATCAACTAATGATAAACATAATATTATTCGCCCCAAATTATTCACCCCAAGAAGATAGAATCCACAACTTCAGGTCCACTTTTCAGGTGGGAGAAAGATTGCTTTATTGGAAGTTACACTAAAATCAATCTAGTCTGAATCAGTTGAAAAAAATGATGGAGAGGAAAAAAAGAAAAGAAAGTAGAAGGAAGTAATAAAGAAAATTTTAAAAGAAATTCACTTTATATTCTAAATGAAATTTAAAAGAATGAACAAATTCTAAACAAGAAAAAGGGAACTTCAATGTATCTCATTGGGTTGCTGAATGAGATGGACAGTTCTTCATATACTTTATACTAGTTATGATTGACTCCTCAGCAATTACTTTCATTATTTTCATGTAGCTATACTTATATTGGGTGGCTATATGCTTTCTGAATAGCATGTGGCTAAATAGTCAAAAACTTTGTGGATATATGATTAAAAGGAAATGTACAGTCCTTTTATTCATAGAAATGTTTCCTTATTTTCTTGATGTGGGATCCTGTTTGTTGATGTTGTTTCTGCTTTTCTAATTTCCATTGGCCTCTGTATTAAATTTTTTTTACTTGAAAACTCACAAACTGATTTTTGTCTTTTTCCTAAGAATTTAAACTTACATCATACACTCTAGGATACATTTCCTTCTTCCCTATGATAACAAAGAATACTGGCAAATTTGGGATTTCATTGGGTAATGGCCCTAACTCAATAAGTGAAATGAATCTTTTTAAAGTGAAGGATTGGGAAAGGAGAGGGGAAGGAGAGAAAAGGAAAAGTAGGGCAGAGGAGAAAATAGAGTAGGGGAAGGGGAGAGAAAGAGGAGGGGAGGATAAAGGAGAAGAAAGAATATGAGCAGTTAATAGGGGAAGAGGGAAAGAAATGAAAAGGGAAGGAAAGGCTGGGAAAGAAAAAGGAAAGGGGGGGTGGAGTATTAAGCCACAGAGAACTCAATTGTTAATTTTGTATTCTGATGTCCCCCTTTCTGAGTACACTATTACATTTGTTCTTTAAGGAGTCCCTATACGTCCTCCATCTCTTTGAAGTTCGCTGCCTGATGCTGTCAGCTCCAAGTATAGTAAGTAATATATTTGTAAGGAGTGGAAGCATATTCTGGTCACTTTCCTATCACTTTGGTTACATCATCAACTTAAAGAACAACTTTGTTTTATAAGAAAAACTTATTTTGGGGTCAGTGAACTCTCTGAGACATAAATAGTGCAGAAGGGCTAATATAAATTAATAATTTGTAGGGAGGTCATTCATTGTCCATGATATTTAAATTTTGGCTCAGTTTATGGCAATATCTGTAAAATTATTTTATGCTCTTTAGGCAATACTAAAATTGTATTTAAATCTAAACAAAATAACAATAGTTTAATATAGCAATTTATATATTTAGTTGAAAATTTATTAAATGATAAGGAAAAAACCATTTTAGTGTTGCCTCACCTTAAAGAGTTAAATCTATCATGTTTCATTGAGGAATAAATATATACTTTTGGCTTTCTTATGATTTTTACACAAAACATTATTTTTCATAAGATACTATTTGAATGATAACTTTATAGCTACCTTTACATTAATTATTCTTACATGATAATATGTTGGAGAGGTTAATGATTGAATCATTATGGATCACAAGAAATCATATTCTTAAATTCAGGAAGATTAGTCTAATGCATTTATAACCCAGGTTTAAGTGAATTTAACAAAATCAATACATATTTATTCAATTTTTTCTGTGATTATGACAAATTGTATTCCTTTAAATATAGAAAATGTTATTTTAAATTATATCTAATTCAGCAATAAGATTTATTATAAAAGCTGGTAGTTACTTATTTTCCTATAGGAATATTTGTCAAGCATAACAACAGGAATTGATAGATGGTCCCTTTAAATTCAAGTAGCCCATAAATTTGTCATGAGTTATATGGTAGCATTTTTTTATTACTGAAGCATAACAAATTGAATACTAACAAATAAGCAAAATGAATTTTAATCAAAACTCTGGTTTCATATTTAGAAGAAATATGAAAGGGATGCCTGAACTTGCTTATTGTATATTTGAAATGCTTCATATAGTTTGTTATAAACTCGATAAAATTTTTATCTTAGATTTTAATAGAATTACATCATTTTCTCTTCCCATTTCCTTCCTCTAAACTGCACCCATTTACCCCTCCTTTCTCACTTCAAAATCCATAGCTATTTTTTTGTTTTATTCATATTTTGTTAGCATAGAACAGAATCTTCCCTGTCTGCAAGTATGTTTTTAGGACTGGCCACTTGGTATTGCATAAATAGTTGGTGTGTTCTTTCTTTGAGTCCTTCCTGTATATTTCCCACTGTCAGAATTCTTTATTTGCCTATAGTTCACTGCATAGAATTGAGGCCTTTGGGCTTATCACCATCAGTTTAGTAGATCTATTATTATTATCCTTGTTCATCACATGTTTAGGCAGTCATGGTTCTGATACTTTATTAGTAAAGTAATGGGGCTGGATTGGTGTTCTGATTTACAAAGGACTTCTAAATACTTGTTAGATCATATCCAGGGATCTTTGGGTTATCACTAAGGTATGTGTACCACAACAACTACTTTATGATTTCAGCTGGATTTTACTGTAGTTATAATGCATCATATCAGGGAAGATATAGCTGAATGCTTCCCTCCTTTGAAAGCTTGAATGGAGCCTACTGATACTTTGAAAGATGGTGTTGAAAGAGTATAAGAGCTGGAGGATAAGGGATTTTGTTCCTAGACTGTGTCTCCTAATGCTGTGGGGAAAATGTCAATAAATGATGCCTAACAATCTTCTGCCATATTCATAGATTGGTGCCTAGCTCAGTTGTGATCAGAGAGGCTACACCCAACAAGTGATGAAAACTGATACAGAGACCCATAACCAAACATTAGGCTCAGATCTGAGAACCCTCATCAAGAGAGGAAGGAAGGATTACAAGAGATAGAGTAGAAAACCTGTATTATCAACTAACCTGGGTCCCCAGGAGCTCACAGGGAGACTGCAAGTGACTGACCAAGCCCTCTGCGTATATATGATCGGCGTATAGCTTGGTCTACCAATGGAGCTCCTAGCACTAGGATCAGGGTCTGTATTGATCACTTTTGCTGGCTTTTGGGAACTTATTTCTCATACTGGGTTGCCATGCCCAGCCTTAAGAGAGAGGGAGGTACTTAGTCTTACTGCAAGTTGATATGCTATGTTTTGTTTATATTCATGGGTTTCCTGCCATTTTCTGAATTAAAAGGAAGAAGAGTGGATTGGTGCAGGAGCACTGTGTGGAGCAGAGCAGGTGGGGCAGGGAGTGAAAGGAGAGAACAGAGGGCAAACTGCAATCATAATGTAAAATAAACAAACAAATATACTTTTTTTTTTTTTTTGGGAAAAGTCCTATCTTTGGTTTCCGCACAAAAATGAACCTGAAATTGTAAGCTCAATTAAACTCTCTTTCAAATAAATAGTTATTTTTCAAGGTATTTCATTATTGCAACATAAATTATACAAGGGCAAAGGCTACCAGAAGCATGACAGTAAGCTGTGATAAATGATAGGTTTGCACAGGCTGATGATAAGTATCTAACAATCAAGTTTGAAAAGAATGGGGTTTCGACATAAAAGTTGACTTATATTTTGAGCTTCTTTACTTACAAACAAAGTTATTCTGATTAATTGAATTTAGAACTGAAATTTAGTCTTTTGTTTCGTGGTGGGCTGACAAAAGATTAGAGCCAAAATATTTGAATTTGAGTGTTGTGTGTTGAGGTACTAGATCTTACTGAGAAAATGAAAGTATCATGTATCTGCAGTGTTTTTTAATTGAACGACATGTATGCTTTCCAAGCTAACTCTTTCCATTCATAAGATCTATAAGAAAAAGCTTTGATAATTAAAATGATTATATTTTACAACTTAGCATGCAATCAATGTTGTCAGATACTATTGAATCTTATCAACATATAACCCAGAATTGATGATGTTAAAGTATAAATGCTAATTTAATTGCTGTCAGAGACTAAACTAGAATATCTGAAGACATATTACCTGTTTTAAGAAATTATTAATATAGCAATATGTAATTATACTTATGATTTATTTGAGAAGTAATCATCATTCTATTTAAACATATTTATTTCTTCTTTCTTTTCTCCATATGATGTTAGTGATAAGTGGAAGTAGTCAGCATTTACTATATACTAATAATATATAAAAATTTTATAAATTAATGTAATTTCATTAGTACATAAGTAATATTATAATCACATAATGCAGATGTTTACAAACATGTTTTTATTTGTCTTTAATTTGACATATTTTTGTGAATTTTTTGACGACAATGATTACATTATTTTCATTTCTTCCCCATCTCTCCTTCCATGCCTCCCAACACCCTCTTAAATCTATGACCCAAGTACGAAGGTTGTAAATATTGTGGCAACATATCTGTGTACAGCAAATGTTTGCTTTCTTCCTTTGGAAGCTTGCATGATGAGTTTTGGTATGATGAAAGGTCGTTATTAGAGACAAAAGATACATCTGAATGAATAAAAATGTTTCCCCAATTGATCATGACTTGCCTATAGCTCTTTATGTGGGTGTAAGAACTCTTGTTATTCCTGCCATAATCATGGAAAGTCTACAGATGAGTCACGTCTGAGCAACAACATGGATATTGTTTTCCTGTAAGGGATGGTGGATGCTATTTCATTCAGTTTTTATTCCTATTTTAAACTCTTTGTGTTTTTCAACTATGTAAAAATCACCTCTAATCATTGCTACAGAATCCAATAGCCTTAAAAGTTTGAGGGATGTGCATGTTTTATGCTATTGTATTCATTTCCATTTAATCAATAACTTTATTTTTTAGCAGTTTTCTAGTTTGCAATGTACATATTTTGAACTTTTTTCCATTAGTTCTTCACAATGTCGATATGTTTAACACAATAATAAATTATTTTTTTAAGTTCCTGTCATTGTTTTGTAATAAAAGCATTCCATTGATTTTGTGTCCTATATTGTCGATGAACTGTTATGCTTTTTGTCAGATACTTTATTGGATTCCCAAACATTTTCTCTATAGTATGAAGTCATTTCTGAATGGCATTTTATTCTTAATAGTAAGTTTATTAATATATATACATATAGGCAAATATACATTTGCAGAATGTATATATGTGTGTATATGAATACATATCAACACAATATATATTAAACACATATTTAAACACACCATAATTTGTGTGTATATACATACATACATACAATGGGTATGTGTGTGTTAAAATGTGGTATATTTTTCCAAACTTCTATGTGTTACAGATAAAGCAAGGTTTAGTGTGAAATACCTGTGGTTTTATTACACGTGCCTTTAGAATATATTAAAATAGTTCTCATGAACCCTGTATTTAATCTGAGGATAATAATATAAGAAGAAACACTGGGATGGTCAGTTTTTCTAATCCATGCCTCTAGATTGTTTTCATTTTTTTCCTCATAAATGCAAAAAACATTGTAATCTGGGGAGAACATATAAATGCATATTTCTCCATATAGGTATTTAAAATGTTTAGCATCTCTGCAATACACATTATAATGAAGCTATCTTCACATTTCATTGACTGTCAGGTTTCTTTTAATTTTAATTGTATAGTCAGTTCAGTCTGAGCATAATATGGTGTATGGTATGGTCTACTGTATGATTTCTTGTGCAGAGAAAAAACTGTATGTGTAGACTACAAACCACACTTAACTTTGCCTACCCTAGTTCCACAGCCTCATATGGTCAAACACATTCAGATTTAACCTTCATTAGTACTATATAATACCCTCTGACTCTAGGACTGATGGCAGCAAAGCTTCAACTGCAATAATCAAATAAGAATGCTGTAGCACAGCATCTAAAACAGAAAACACTTTTCCCTCCTCTACTTCATTCTATCTAGTAGCGCTACCAATGTACTTTCTAATACTTTTAATTTATAGCTTTTGTTTTGTGCTGTGACTACCAAAATTTAATACTGTTTACAGTGGAGCATGACATTTGAAGTAACTTTAAATCTGTGCCACATGGCCTTCTGTACTCAAGTTGGCTCAAAATAATCTACGACTTATTTCCTATGAAGCCTGAGTTGTGTTTCATATCAACATAACACTGTGGTGTTGTCATGCTGTTGAATTCTCATGTGCTGCTAATTATTATCTATTGTATTTCTGTCTCTAGTTCAATGAAATGGGGATAACAACTCAGAAGGCTCTTTTTCAAAACTTAAGAAAGAAAAATTTTTAATTTTAATTAACAATATTGATAACTCCATTATAAAGTCACTTTAACAAGAATGTATTTTACAGTCTTGGGTATACTATTCCAAGTTCATGGCCCCTAATTGAGAGTGAATAGCAATTCACAGCTGGGTTATTTTTAGTACAAATTTTTCCATAAATACAATATTTCAACTTATATATTTTTTTCATTCTAGTTTAAAACTTCTTTCTGCTAAACATTATTGAAGTCTTAAATTATACACACACACACACACACACACACATATTTATATATATAATAAATACACACACATACATAGTTGACTGTCAGTCAGTTACTACTTTGTTTTTTAAAGCAATTTTTTCCTAATTCTTTGAGAATTTCACATTATGTTCCTCAGGCCCAATATCTGCCCTTTACCCTAACAGCATACCCCCCCAAAAGAAATTAAAAAATCAAAGACATTAGTTAAAAATTAATACTGCACTTTGACATCTTTCCTGACTCTCTATTCATCTTAGTGGCATTGAGAGCTGCGGTTTGTCAGGGAGTATACCCTTCTGCCCAAACATCTTTACTCACAATTGTTCATTGTAAGGATCTGTTGGCCTAGATCAAGGCCCCCTGACTTTTGCTACACCATCAATACTCCTCTCAGCTGTCTAGCTCCCCCCCACTAATTCATGGAGATCCTATAGCTCTGTTTCTACAGGACTAGCCCCTTCATGCTCTTTATCCATTATAAAAGGGGTAGATGTTGTGGTGGGCCAACTTAAATCCCTAGATGTTAGTCTGGGTGGTAGCTGAGATTGTCAGTTAGGCTTTGCTAAGACCAACCCCATCAGGTAAGAGGCAGAGGCAGCTTTTCTGTGCTCACAATAATTGTACTCTCTTTCTCTTGTGGTGAAGGGTGAAGCAATATCTTCCAAGGCCAGGAAAGGGTGGGAATTCATCAGCATGGCACTCAGTGTTCCACACACCTGTTTCACATGGCCTAGTTGGTTAACATGGACCACAGACATCACATGGACCCCAGATGCAAGAGCACCACAGACCCAGATATAGCCCTCAGCAACAGTGAGGAAGCAGAATTAATAATATTATAACAAACCAGTCAGAGCAGTTATGGGTGACAGATACTTGATATTATATGGGTTGGAAATGTTCTAGCACAGTGTTCTAACCTTATCCTAGCTCTAAAACTACAGCAAGTAAGAAGACATTGATCTGTTTGTCCACTATAGATACATTTTATTCCTCAGTGTAAGTGAAAAATTCTTGTCATATTCAGTCATAGACATTTATTCAATTCAAAAGGCATCATGGGAAAGTTTGTTTTTCTTAAAATGACTATTAAGAGAGAGTTTGGCTCATTGGGCTTTCTTTACTCACTGGCACTTCAAACACATGACATTTATTTATTGTAATTTTTCTTTCTCTGTTAGAGTATATTATTATATTTATTTAGCAAATTAAAATATTAATATTTCTGGAGGATGAGTAGTACAAGAGAAAGAGGCTGTATCTGGCACTGGTCTTCTTTTACCAGCACATGTAGGGTGAGTCAGATATACTCTATCATTGTTGTATAAACACATGTAACTTGTAATGCATACATGATGCATATATCTTCATCTAGTCCTAACTATCTCTCAAAGGATCTTCTCAACTCTTATACACATGAATTTGGAGGCTGAGGTTCTGAGATCATATGAAATTTGGGGGAACTCATTCAAACTGCTGTAGAATAAGTGATGTCTTTGGAAGAAAGGAATGACCATCAAATTAAAAATGAAAAGTATGCAGAAATTTGACTCTCAGTACTCAATTAAAATGAAAACATGACAGTAATACTTTATTAGTATTTCTTAGTATTACTCAATTGAATGTAATGTTACACATTGAGTTTGATAAAAATGTTTGAAAATATATGTTAGGCTACTAATATTTAAGAGGCTTTGTCTTTTATAAAATTACAAAACTCACCTTGTATATTATTAAAGAAATTAAAATGCAAATTATGCAGCATGTTATTTGTGTTGCAGAAGAATTAATTAAATATATTGGACCATTATATCAACACAAAACCAAATACACATTAACTTAGTATAATTACTGTATATTAAAATATATGAAAATATTTCTATTCAGATAAATCCACAATGAAACAAACTGGTTCAGTGAAATTACTCTCATGTTAATGTGGACTTTAATCAGCTTTACACCTAAACAATCTAAATTATTCTCTGTTCTAATAAAAGAAACCACAGACAACCAACATGCTTCTACTGGATGCTAAAACTTTGGGAAAGAGATGAAAGTATTTTCCAAGTACAGTGACTCTAAAATGTGTTAGGTACTATTTCTTAAAATTAAAAATAAAATTAAAATTGAGACAACTGTCTGTAAAGTCTTAATTTTTATTTAACTTCAGATTGTAACATTGCAAATACCCATTTATTTCTGAGAGAAGAACTATATAACTGTTCTGTGATATACACTCAACTAAGTATAATAGGTGCCCAATTGTAATGAGAAAATTATATTGATAACTCCTTCACAATTTGCTAAATATATGTTTAATGTGTTTCTTCAAAGATTTTTCTAAGCAAATTTAATTGGCTGAAATACAGTACTTGTTTACTTTGATGAATCACTTAGAAAACATAAACTTAAACTTTTGTTGTCGACAATTATGATAGCACATAATTATTTTCTATAGCTCATTTGTACCATGTAGACTGATTCAGACCCTTCACCTACTCTAAAACTTTATGGGTTCTTAAATTTTAACATACATATTGGTCTTTTTCAATTGTCTTAAAGTTCAAATTATTTAGATATTTTATATTATTTTAATATTAAAGAATCTTTAATATGACTGCCTAAGAGTGAGTTGTCAGTTTCCTAAAATTCTCTTAATTTGATAAATATATGTTTACACATAACCATTTAACTCTTTAATATTGTGTTGTGGGATATTAGTACACTGTGTGAAAATGTATCACTGTGATTGGTGTAATAAAAAAATAACATCCATTAGCTAGGCAGGGATATAGGCAGGATTTCCAGAGAGAAAGAAGAAGAGGCAGTAGTGGCCAGAAGGCACAGAGAAGTAACAGAAGGTACAAGTTGAAAGACAGGTAATGCTGTATGATAGAAAGTAGATGAATATAAATGGGCTAATATAATTTATAAGATTGTGACCAGAGTACTGAGCTGGTGGAGGGTGTCAGAATTGAAGCACTTAACAGACCACCACGAGAAGTGAAGAAGAAGCTGCTGTTTATTATAGAGAGTAATGGGCTTACATACCCAAGCCAGGGAATGGGCTAAGCATAGGAGGAAGTCATGCACCACCCACACCTAGGTTCAAGGTACTGGCACTGTGTACCAGGAAGTTCTGAGAACAACCTTGTTTGCTCAGCCTTGAGAGCATGGAAGTCCTATAGCTGGGTGGGGAGGAAGAGAGCTGTAAGCTACTTAAATCTCCCAGGAGTTCCTCCCTTTTTACTTTTTAAAAGAAGCGGTCCCTATCTTAGGTGCCCAGGGGAATAAATACCTTACCCATCATGGGGAAATAACTTCATCCTCCCCTGTCTTAGGCAGCATTGATCCCAGTAGGGGTTGCCTGTCTTTGGTTGTCATTTCTCTAGCATCTGTAGCCATACTTGGGCTGATTCAGGTTGTACTACCAAGGCCATGAGTGCCTGTTGGTTGACACTTGCCTGTCTTTTGTACTGGTTGCTCAATACAGATGCAGGCACCAATTCTCAGGACCCCGAGTAGGGATAACACAATAGACCACAACCAGTGCTGTACCCATTCCCCCTCATGGGACATGAAATTTCACCAACCACTTTCTTTTACAGGATCTACACGAGTGGCATTAATCACCTTAATAGAGTGGTTCAACTGGGTAGTAAAATTGACAAAGGTAACAAAGGAAACATTACCAACATTTCCAGGAGCCACACAAACAGAATGATACTAAGACAATTGTTGATGAATAATTTGATGAATCAGGAAACCTCCCTTAAAGGAGCCATGCAAATCTCTGCTTGTCTCTAGCAAAACAGAGTCCCACCGAGAAAATATAGTTAGGAAGAAGACTTGCTTGTCTCTGTTCTTTTGTTTCTAAAACCCTCTTTTTAATCACTTTTTTCTGTAAACAATACTTGAGAATTTGGTGGTCATTCTTTCTGAACTGCTTCTTGCTGGTAGGGGGTGCTGTCATGGGAATCCTAAGAAGATGCAAAAATCCTGGCTAAAGTGGTCTGCAAAGCTGCCTTGTCTAAGCTGTTTTGAATGTTGAATCATCTGAGACATTGCTTCAGGGGGTCTTGCTTGATCAAACCATGTTAGTCTGGAAGAATCCACAGCTTTTTATTTTCTGTGGAAACAAAAATAGAAATTATTTTCCCTAGTAACCTGTCCTTAGACTTAAATTTTGAAGTGGCTTTTAAAAATAAATAAATTGGATTAATCCACAGCATTTCTTTTAACAGTTGTTATTTCCTCAACTCCCTCTGAAGAACCAAATGACCTTACGACCATGTGCTCTATAATTGTTTTTTGTTTTTGTTTTTTTGTTTTTTTTGTTTGTTGTTGTTGTTGTTGTTTTATGACAACACCTCAGCTTACAGCAGAGTTCTTCAATTTCCTTTATTTGAGTTTCCTCCTCACTCAGATTCATCCTCCTACTTGGACTCAGAAGATGTTAACCATTTTGGATCATTGTCTTTACTGGGGATCTGACTAATTGTTACTTTTCCTATGTCTTTTTGTTTTGAGTTTATAGATCATCTAATTTCCTCCTCTTGGACTGCTCTAAAAGCTTCCTTGGTTGTCTCTAGCTGTTTTTTGTTTGTTTGTTTGTTTGTTTGTTTTGGGTTTTTTTTGTTTTTTGTTTTGTTTTGTTTTTTTCACTTTTTGTGTTAGTAAGAAATCTTTGACTAACCTCCACAAGGAGAAGGTGCTTAAAGTAATTCCCATATTGTTGTATGTACCTTGTTTACCCCAATACACTATTGACAGCTACAGAGCAACCCAGTCCATTATTTCTCACTTTTCATATCTTGGTGGAACCTCCACTTGCTGCGTCCGCACGTTGAAGCACTTAACAGACCACCACCAGAAGTGAAAAAGAAGCTGCTATTTATTACAGAGAGTAATTGGCTTATATATATCAAAGCCAGGGAATGTGCTAAGCATAGGAGGAAGTCATGCACCACCTACACCTGGGGTCAAGGTACTGGCACTGGGTACCAGGAAGTTCTGAGATCAACCTTGTTTGTTCAACCTTAAGAGCATGGAAGTTCTACAGCTGGGTGGGGAGGAAGAGAGCTGTAAGGGAGAAGTACTTACATTTCCCAAAAGTAGATTAATGTAAATGGGCTAATACAATTTTTAAGAACTAGTTAGGAACAAGTGTAAAGCATATGCTGAGCTTCCATAATTTATTAGAAGTCTCTGTGTCATTATTTGAGAACTGGCTGGCGGGACAGAAAAACACTCCTTACACGTTTGTGAATTTTTAAAGCCATACTAAGTATAAGTTAACTATTTTCACACATTTTTGCTCACTATATATGTGTTTCTATACATTTAGTTAGTTATGTGATTGCAATGCAACTAATTTTTTCAAATCTCAATCCATATCTGTTGACCATACCAAGCTTTGGTAATTTGGAAAATTGTTTTAATTCATTGTATATGACCCCTAATGGTCACCAAAAGCAATAGTGAACATTCCCTAAGAAACTTTCAGAAAAAACACTTTGGATTTCTGAAAATGATTATTTGCTTCTCTTTTATATCCTAAATCCAAGAACCAACACATACTTGTTTTGTTCTTATGGTTGTATATAGAAGGATTTTGATAGATCTCTTGACTCTTGGATCTATATATGAATCATAATACTTGGTCTAACAAGCTCCAAGGCATTAGCCCTCTGGTGTGTGTCAAAACTAGAATTTCAATTATTTATTCTCTACTTATGGGATCTGTGTATAGATAGCATTATAAAAAACAACTCTTCATCCTTTTCTCTCACTCTCTCCCCTCTCTCTCTTTCATACACACACACCACAGAGAGAGAGAGAGAGAGAGAGAGAGAGAGAGAGAGAGACATACAAATACACACATATTTGCAATTATGTGGCAATTACCGGAGCCCTGGCAATCGATCTGTACCTTTTTATAACTTCAGTGTGTACTAAATATTTGAGTGCATGGGCCCTCACTGAAGGTAGTATATTAATGAGTTCACTAGACACAAGATAATATCTGATAAATAGGTGTTTTATTGTGGAACGAACAACTTACACAGATTATAGTAAAGTACAGCTTTCCTGCTCCAGAAGATGCAATCTCTGCCCTCATGATGTGTTGACACAAGAGAGAAAAAGCCCATCCCCCAATTCTCTATCTTCCCATCACATCAGTACGAAAGATGGGTGAACACTCAAACAAATTCTGCTACATATCATCACCTTAATTCTATTACCTTCTCTTGCACTGTTTTCTATATTTGTATTTGCCTTGTCTAACTTCTATGTCATGGTCATCTTATCATATTTTATTTTGTTATGCTCTATTGTTATCTCTTTGAAGCCTGTTTTCTTCTATTGAGAGACAGAACGAAGGTGTAACCAGATGGGAGGGAAGATCTGAGAGGATCTGGGAGGAGTAGAGGAAGAGGACAGTCTAGTCAGGGTATATTATATGAGAAAAGAATCTATTTTAAAATAAAAGGGGAAATAGAAAAATTTTATTTAAATATAATGTAATTTACTATATTATTTTCAGTATTATGGCAATGCAGAAATTAACAGTATATTAAATACTAATATACCCTAATGGTGATATATGATTTTTCTAATCAATAAATAGCATTTTAAAAGTGACTGACAATTTGTCATGGATTCAAACAAAACTTTCTCAGCAGAATGGTAAGAGGGAAGAAGCTCATATGTGCAACCTTTAATTTACAGGACTATGTTACTTAAACAGTAGAGCTCTTCAATAAGAAGTGCAATAAATAAATAAATAAAGTGGTGTTTTCAATGAAAGCTAAAGAACAAATTCAATATAGAAAATATGAGTTCCTTTTTCTTCTGACATCTTACTGTATGAACATATGAAAAACAGGCACGGTGCTGTTAGAAAAATAAACACAGACAGCTTTATGTATAAAGTGTGCAAACTCATGATTTTATACAGTATTCATATTTAACAATAGAAGTAAATAAAGATCAATTACTTAGCATTAAAATTCAAAATTTCCAAAGCTGTATGTAAAGCCTGAAACCACAGTCAAGAAATGCATCCACACTTATCAAAATTAATATCTTGTACATATTCAAAATATATCAGATGTTTTTCAACAGACATACCAAAGAAGACTATATAGCAAAATAGAGAGACCAGTTAACAGATTGAATATCTGTTCAATTCATTCCTAAGAAGTGGATCATTGCCTACTGGTATAAGCCTATAATCCCAACTACTGAGGAGTGTAAACAACAGAGTTGCACAAATTAAGTGAAATCCAGATTAACTGGGACATCCTACTTAACTTCTATGTCAAAAATACATTATAAAAAGTTTAGGTAGACTGATTTCCATTTTCCTGATGAACTGCCATGATGATTTCCAAAGAGTTTGCATTCCCATCAGTAGTGCGGGAGTGTTCCCCTCTCTCCAAATTCTCTCTAGCATAAACTATGTTTGGTGTTTTTGATTTTAGCCATTTTGACAGGAGTAAGATGTTATCTCAGAATTGTTTTGATTTGCATTTCTCTGATGGCTAAGGATGCTGAACATTTTATTACATGTCTTTCAGCCATTTCAGATTCCTCTATTGAAAATTCTCTCTTAAGTTCCATACTACCTCTTTTTAATTGGATTATTGGTAACTAGCTTCTAGAGTATTTTTTAAATATTTTGGAAATCAGTTGTCTGTCAGATGCGGTGTTGGCAAATATCTTTTCTAATTCTGTGGGCTGCTATTTGTTTTGTTGACTGTGTCCTTTGCCTTACAGAATCTCTTCAAATTCAGGAGGTCCCATTTATGACCCAGTAATTCCACTCTCAGGCATATACTATAAAGATGCGCATTCATACAACAAGGAAATTTGTTCAACTATGCTCATAGCATTATTTGTAATAGCTGGAACATGGAAGCAAACTTACTGCCCCTCAACTGAAGAATGGATGGAGAAAATGTTCATCTACACAATGGAGGACTACTCAGAAGGAAAAAAAAAAATGGAATCTTGAAATTCACAGGTAAACAGATGGAACTAGAAGAAACCATCTTGAGTGTGGTTACCCAGTCACAAAAAGACAAACACAGTACGTACTCACTCATATATGATTTTTAGACATAGAGCAAAGGATTACCAGCCTGCAATCCACATGGCCAGAAAAGCAAGGAAAAAGGAGGACCCAAAGAGAGACACACATGGTCCCCTGGAGAAGGGGAAAGAGACAAGATATCCTAAGCAAATTGAGAGCATGGGGGTAGGGGAGAGGAAGGAGGAAGAGGAAGGGAGAGGTGGGCATGAGGGAGCAGGAAGATTGTCAGGGAAAGAATAGATGAGACCAAGCAAAGCGATCACAAGAGAGGGAGCCATTATAGGTTTTAACAGAAATCTGGCAGATTTATTCTAAATAACAATCTAAGTAATAGTGGAGAGGCTACCATAAATGCTCTTCCCCGATAATAGGATTGATGACTACCTTATATGACACCCTAGAGCTTTCTTCTACTAGATGAAAAAAGCAGAAGCAGACACCCATAGCTAACACACTGAGCTGAACTCCTGGAATCCAGTTGCACACAGGGAAGTGTGTTGGGTAAAGGGGTCAAGACAGGGTGGGAGAAACATACAGAAACTGCTCACCTGAAATAGTGGGAGCTCAAGGACTCCAGTCTGATAGCCGGGAAACCAGCATAGGACTGACCCAGACTCCATGTGGGGTTACATAGGAGGACTAGGCAGTCTATGGGTCTTCTGGTAATGGATCAGTACTTATCCCTAGTATATGAATGGAGTTTGGAGGCCCATTCCATATAGAGGGATACTCTCTCAGCCTAGACACATGAGGGAGGGCCTAGTCCCTGTTCCAAATGATATGACAGACTTTGAATATCTCCCATGGAAGGCCTCACCTTCCCTGGAGATCAGAAGGGGTCCTGATGGGGTGTTGGTGGAGGGAATTGGAGAGGACAGGAAGCATGCAGGACCTGGGATTGGCATGTAAAACAAGCTTTTTCAAACTTAAATAAAAAAAGTTATCAAAAAAATTATCAAAATGAAAAAAAAAGTTTAGGGTAGCTTATTTGTAGAGCTCTTTCCTAGAATGTAGACATCATTTATTCAATATTTGGCATTAAAAAGAATTAGAAAGAAAAATAAAGTATTCCATAACATTAACACCAATTTACAGAAATTAACATGTTATTCTTCAAATGCAGAAACTTTGAAGTTAAAATAACAAACCAAACTGCTTGATAATATATACTTTGTTTAGGAGAACATACATTGGGTAATCTCTTGAAAGCATTACTCTGTAGTCAGTTTTTTTTTATTTTAAATTGCCTCATACTTGTTAATGTACATTCTTCCACAAGTTCTATTACCTTATCTCCATGCTATCCATCCTGGTTCCTTTACATCTAGATGGCAACATAGCCTTTCTTCTCCCCAGAGTTCTCTCTTTTCTCAGAAATCCTGCCCAGACTCTCTAGCATATCTATTGGCCATTTAGCTCTTAAATAACCCAATCACAGTAACACTTCTTTATACAGTGTAAACAAATATTCTACAATATTACTCAAATTAGTGATTGCCTTTTTAGAGGGTAGAGATCACAAGGTTGGGGTGGGGGGCAGGCATGGAAAAATGGGTGTGATTACAGTCTATGTTGTGAGATTCCCAATAATTAATAACAATGAAAAATCTAATCCTGTATGTTTAATTTTTAACATGATCTTTTATTGATTCTTATTTCCTTTCCCATTCTTTCCATAGCTGCAGCTCATTCTCCACTTTCAGTTAAAAATATTAACCTAAAGCAAATGAAAACAAATAAAAACACTGTCAATCTTTATGACTCAGCTAAAGCATGGCTCTAAGACATCAACATGACCTATAGCCAAGCCCTCAGATAAACTTGTGGCCTTTGGTGGCAACATGGACCATGGATTTCAGTGCAGATCCTGGCTAGAATAGACTTGCTCTTTTGCAGGAGCCTGGGGATGGATATCACCATGGCCCTGGGCTGCAAACAGGCCATTCACATTTCTTCTTTTTAACTGCCTTCATTTATTTAGTTCTGCCTTTGTTCACAGCAACTGAAACAGTCCACTTCACTATGTCTTTCATGTTTCCATCATATATTTGCTCGGCATAATGATGGCTATGGATGTATTCAGCCAGCTTGGGCCATGAGGCCAAAGACATGAGTGTCTTTGACCACCTTGGCTCTGTGGACCCAGGTAGGACTATTGATATTTTCAGACATCTTGCAAATATATATTTTTTTCTGTATGATTCAAATAAGACATATGAGATACCTAAACATGGGAAAGTATAATATGCAGAAGTTTAAAATATAAAAAGCAACTGTTAGGACAGACTAAAAATATATGAGTATTGGTAAAATATTTAAATTTAAATTGCATATAAGTATTCACTGGGGATTTATGATACTAATTCACATTGTTTTGTACAGGTTAGCTACATTTCATTTTGAGCATGTCCTGGCTGTGTGTAAATCCTGATTAATATTCTTCTTACATTTTTTCCTTTCCACCTGAGCTGTCTATTATTAAAATACCTAGTGATAATCCTATTATTTATGTTTATATGATGAAAGTATGTCCTTAAAAGCCAGTCAGGGATGGTGCATGCCTTTAATCCCAGCACTTGGGAGACAGAAGCAATATAACAGATTTCCAGAGTATTGTATATTATGTTAACATGAAGTTATAGTATCATGTGAGCTTTGTGAGTACCTCTTGGAGAAACAAACAAACAAAAAACCTGAAAAAGGGACATTATACTGTACTAGCAAACAACTAAAATTGCCCATTGAATAAGGTAAGTTCTGATTAAATAATGACATTATTTTCTGAGTATGAAATCTATACTAATATTTACTGATGACAAAGAAGGGTATGGAAATGCAGCATATGTAAAGATCAATCAATAACCGATTCTAAATCCTTCTACTGTAAACTCATTCTTCAGAACTAGGGTGCAGATTAGTGGTGGAGTCTGGAGATAGGGTCCCCTAGGTTGACTACACTGCCAAAAATATCAAATAAATATTCATATAAATTAATGTGTACATAGTTACAAAACAAACTTAAAGATGCATGAATCATATAAAATTGAAATTTGGGAAATTACCTGGGTTTTAAAATTTTGAGGAATATGGTCACTTCCACATGGTTCATTCCGATACTACTTAGTATCTTTAATACAGCTATAATTTTAAAAGCACCAATATTTGTGTCAAGGATATATCTGTACATTTGTTACAATAATTTTCCACTATACATTAAATGTCCAATATTATTTGTTTTGTCTAGGATATATAATATTATATATGTTAGGATGTTGCAGGTATGTCAAAATCTTTTTTGCACAGATAATGCAATGTAGTGGAATGGAGAAAATTAATATTAATAATAAGCAATGTCTTTTGACCGGTGCTCATTGTAGTGGTTTGAATGGCAATGTTTCTCTTAATCTCAGGTAGTTTAAGGTTGGAAGTATTCAGGGGAGGGGGGGTTAGAATATGCATCTTAGCTGGATGCAGTACTTTACTGAAGGCAGGTTTTAGAATAAAAGCCTCCTTCTAGCTTTCCCTCTCACCTTCCTACTTTGTCTTTAAAGATGTGACCAGTAGGCTTCACTTTACTGTCTCCATGCCTGTTGCTGGCTGTTAAACTTCCTTGCCATTATTAGCTCTTTTTAATTTTTCTTTCTTATTTTACATATCGATCCCAGTTCCCTCACAGTCTCTCCCTCTCTCCCTACCTCCCTCCCATGTCCCCCCAACCATCCTCCCATCCCATCACCCCCACTCCACAGCAATATTAGCTTTTATAAAAAAAAAAAAACTGGGAATTGCTATGAAAAACTTGATAATGCTGTGTTATTAAGGAATGATAGTAAAATAAATAAAATGATGATCTAAGTAAAGAGTGAGAGACAGTGATGTCCTTACAGTGTTTAAAATGGAGGGCTTTCCCACAACAATTGAATCATGAGCAATGACAAGAGGCAGCCAAATGACATTTGTGTTAAAGAGAACATCTAGACCCAATTTATATTAGGGAAGTTGTCATAGTTCCAGACATTTCAAGTCACTTGCGTGGCTGATTCTGGGAAGATGCTACTGTTTAGATCTACAATTAACCATCTTCTTGGTTTATATCTGAAAGTGAAAATCAGTTCCAATATTTGCCTGACATGAAAAAAAAATTGTTTAGTTTTCCTCAAACATGGTTCCTGAGAGCTGTTAGCAGATTCATTTGCAATCAGATATGTTTTATTTTTTTTTCTTAGTGTGACCATTGTAGCCTTGGTAAGAAATGCTCTCCTTTAAAAAGTAGTGAAAAGCAAACTGCACTAAATTTACAGCACATATGTTTAGAGAGTAAATAAGCATCACATTGGGCAACTTTCAAGCTTCACCTTTCTCAGGAACTATAGATTGTTCTTTATTACACAAAGACACAGGTCAAATAAAGAGCTGGTTGCTCTGAGAATATTCTTTAGCAGCCAGTGTTCCAATACTGAATATCCCAAGCAATCATACCAGAATTATATGAATGCACATACAAGCTACCATCATCATTTCATGCTTTTATGATTTGAGCTGTTAAGTGACATGATACAGAAAATCCTTACAAAGGCAAAACCTACAGTCTCCCTATAATAATAAAACCTAGAGTGATTCACACATTCTTTGCCATCATGTCCCTATCAAGTCCCTCTTTCCATTTTCATAATGATGAATAAGGAATAATGATTCCTTAGTTGATAAGGGAAATAAAAAGCATGAGAATGTTTTCTGTTGAAAAATAACTAAAACTATTTTAATTAAATAAGGTTAGTTTAGAAGTATGATCCTGTGAAGTAAGTTCAATAATTATATGACCTCTTTAAAATCATTTTCAGAATGTAAACAAGAATGGATAGCCAATAAATTCCATTGAGAAATATTTAAAAATACAGCTCAGAGACATAAAATCATGATTCATCCAAGGTCATGTAAGTTTGTTGCTTTATCCAAGACAAGGATGTTGATGTCTTGGCTCTCTGCTCCATTTCTTCTCTCCACAGAAGAGTGCATTTCAGTTTGCCATTTATCTGCCAAGAAAATATATTAGTTAATAAGTGCTTAGAAGCTGACTTCCTGGAAAACATCACGGGATGCCTTTCTTGTGTACACTTATGTTTAATTCAAATCTCAGACTGCCCTTGGAATGTAAATGAGTGTGTTCTCCTCAGGTTAAGTGGTAACAGTATGACAGAGAATAATTTAAACTGTAAGCAGTTTTATTAGTCATTTATACAGAGTGCCAAACTCAGATATAATCTTGTGGGTTTTTCACATTTTATCTTTTCTGTAAAGTAGAAAAATGCCTTGGCCCTTTGAGGAACCATTGAATGTAATTAGACATTCTTAATGTGAAGTAAGTTAATTCTACCTCCTCACACCCCGATACAGGCTACCAAAACATATATGCACACAAATTAACAGATCCTCAGTTTCCCTTTATGAATTATGAATACAAAAGTGTTACAAAATCAAAGTTCCCAAAAGTTCCCAAAATTTCCCAAAAGTTTAGAGCATACAACGTTCTGTTGAAGCTTCGATTTCACTGATACTTGAGTATAAGTTAGCATATGCTATATTCAGAAAAAGGGGGGAAATTTTGTTCTTTTGTAGGAACCTTGAAACCAGTCCTTTTAAGGCTCTTACAATTTCCCCTTACAGGTGTCATCGCATACTTTTTTTAGAAAGAGTATTATTCACATTTGAATCTCTTTGAGGAAATATTTTAAAAATTCTTCAGGTATGTTAGAGAATACTTTTAATGATTGCTCAGCAGAAGTTTTCCTTGGGGAATATTTAGTCATTAAAACTTCTCAAGTATTTCATTATCGTTTCGCGAAGTTCCCTGAATTACCCCATCCCTTGTTAATTCAATAATTTATGCTGAGGCTGATCCTACCATGTGTGTCCCCAGACAATTTTTCACTGAGCAGCAAAGCCATTAGTGACAGACTTTGTTTTGACCTTTTTATCATTTCTATTTTCTTCCTATTGTTTAAAAGTAATATTGGAAAACTCTATCTCTTATAGGAAACATTTCAACTGGGTGGAACAGAAGGAGTAAAGTAGAAATAAATAGTTTTCCTACTGCAAAAATGAGCCTATTGAGTCATGTTTGTGGAAAAGTGGGAGAAGTTAAATTTCTACTATATAATCAAATAAGTATATTATAATCAGAAAGATGTATGCCCATGTCTATATAGTTCCCCTGAGATGTCTATATAGTTCCCCTGAGTGAGACATAACAGGACAATGTTAGTAATAACAACAGGCAATAAAAATACTTAAAATAGTAGCATCTATACCACATGAGTTAATCAATTTTTGTATGATCATTTCAATTTCAAAACAAGATTTTTAATTTTCAGGTATGAAAATATAGGTCTAATTTCTTAAGTAGATACTAAGAATTTCCTAGTAGTTTAAAAATAAGTTTTTCCTGTTAGACAGTGTTTGTTTTTGAAGGGAAGTTTCTAAAATAATGTTTCTATTATTTTTTGGAGACTCTCATGCAGTGTATTGATCATATTTACCCCCATAGCAACTCCCTGACATACTTTACTACCCCCCTACTTTTTCTCTCTCATCTATCTGTCTGTTTGAGTGTGAGATATAGATATAGATATGGACACAGATACAGATAGATACAGTTTGTATTTCCAAAGAACTCCTGATATGGGGCCTCACTTCCTGGAGTGTGGTCGATATTCATCACACCATTAAAGAAAACTGATTTTTCCCTCTCCCAAAGAAATCCAAATTCAAACAGCTTCTCAGTGAAGGTAAGAGCTTCTTGTCCACAATCCCTCCTCCACATATTTTCTACTTTAGCTAAAATTTTGGGAAATCTAATGTTATTTCATTCATTATTTAGTACAGTCTCTAGGAGAGTTGCTTTCTTAAGTTGCAATGCTTTCTTAAGTTGAAGAGTAGCATTTTTCCCAATGTTGCTTTTTTCTTCTCTCTCTCTCTCTCTCTTAAATATATATATATTTAAGAGAGTAACACTGTTGTTTTCCATGTCAATCCCAGTTCCCTCTCCCTCTGCTCCTCCCCTGTCCCCCACCTACCCTCTATCCCAAACCCTTTTCTGTTCCCCAGGGAGGGTGAGACCTTGCATGGGGGATCTTCAAAGTCTAGGGGCCCTACACAGTGTGTATAGGCTGAGAGAGTATCCTTCTATGTGGAATGGGTTCCCAAAGCCCATTGCTGCTTTTTGTTTGTTCATTTTTTAAAAATCAATCTTTTTTATATTTTGTATACCAATTCCAGTTCACCTTCCCTCCCCTCCTCCTACTCTACCCACATTTCCCCAAACCCATCCCACCATCCACTTCTCAGAGAGGTTTAGGCCTTTCATGGACTTTCAGAGTCTATTCACTCATAGGATCAAGGTCCTCCCCTCTGTTTCTAGGCTGAACAAGGTACCCTCCCATAGGGAAATGGGCTCCAAAAGGCCAGTTCAGGCATAGGGATTATTGTTGCTCATCTCCTTTATTCCTGTGATGTATGAAAAAAAACAGGCCCCTATAGGCCCAGAGGGATGCATGACCTTGTTAGAGGTGATGCACTACTAACTGGTGGGCTTTGTGTTTTCAGAAGCTCAAGCCAGTTCTTCTTCTGCTGCCTGGACATCTGGATATAGAAAGCTTAGGTCCTCTCCAACACCATGTCTGCTTGCATGCTACCATGTATCCTGCCATGAGTATAATGGACTAAACCATGACTCTGTAAACCAACTCTGTTTAAATCTTTTCCTTTAAAAGACTTGTGTGATCATATTTTCTCTTCAAAGCAATAAAACCCTAACAAAGATAGATATGTTTCCATTTTTATTAAGAAAAATATGTTTCTGTAGTATAATTTGAGTATTTATTTTAGTGAATATAGCTATAAGGAATGATGCATACATAGAAAATTTTTATTTTTCAAATCTCAGTTACTACAATTTAAATAATACCTTGATCAACTAATATATACTAATATTTACATATATTTCTAAGGCTGTGATTACTTGATTCCCTACATATATTTCTGTTTGTCTTCATGTATTTTATTCCTTCTGTGTACTCATTTGTAAATGGAGACTTTTAATAGTTTCTGTCTATGTATCCATCAGATGGATAACTTCATATAATGCTGCTTCATAATGGTTTTATCAGATATGTTTTGTCAACTTTTTAGGATGTCTTTCTATTTAAAAAGAAAAACAAAACCAAACAAACAAACATCGCTCTATTAGGGCAGGAGTCAAAATCCAACACTGAAGTTGACATATCACAGAGAGACCCATTGGGCCAGGGAACATTCAACAAATATCGGTTTTAATTTCAGATATCAAATGCAGTGCTTATGTATTTCTTCTAATGAATGCATGTCCTATTCATATATCAACCTAAAATTTAATAACAATATGAAATTATTTTTATACAAGGGTATTTTCAAGAAATTAGACTGTTGCTTCAAATTTGGCTCAAAAATTATGGTAGAGGTCTTATTTTCACCCAGTGGGAGAAACAGTTACATTGCTTACTAGCCATTACTTTGTTGCTGGTACTTGCTGGATTACCTACCTTCCCTGTGTTTCAGTCTGTGGTAACCAGAATTATGTGAAATGCTCAAATATTCTCATACAAGTCTAGGATTTCAGGGATCATGAGGGAAAAGCAGCAACATAGTTTAAGAACTGTTTCAACTCTACAATTCTATAAAATGCTTAAGTTTTGTGAGTTCTTATTTCTTAATGTAAAGTGTATTTTTCTGTGTCTTTTTATTTTTTTTTTTAAAGTAATTGGGATATCCTGAGAAAATTGCTGTTTTTCCAGCTTTATATTGTGTAGAGGCTAGATGGTAACTCAGTGGTTTAGAAAAACAGTTTAGTATGTTAAGAATTCCTAATGATAAATCCCCATTTAATCTTGAGTATTATAGCTGTTTGTTAAAATGTAAGAGTAGTCTTCCTGATTTTCTCCAGTGGCTAAATATGTCTGTTCTCTACACAACGAAGGTCTCGTCCTTGTTGCTACATGGTCATTTGTTTTTAGTGCTGAAGTATTACAATCTCTAGTCAAATTACGTGTGTCTTTTGAACTGTCTTCTTATATCACATTTCCAATTTCTGAAATAATCATAAAATTACCCTTCTGGTATTGAAAACTCAAATCCCCTGCTGCTTTACAAATTTTGTCTGCTTCAGTTTTGATTTTCAAATCTCATATATATAATATCTCTGACAGCATACAAAATTTGAGATAATAGAAATAAGAAATTCTAGGAAATGTAATTCCAACTGAAGCAATTTTATCCCTCATAAAACTACCACAATCCAATATTGTCAACTTCTATCCCATTCCATTCTTCATCTAATAAATTTTAATGTAAACAATGGTACCCACATTATGATGTCAGTATCTCTTAACGTTATATTTATCTATGTTTTATAGCTGGGAACAGGATTTAAAATGTTTTGTTCCCAATTTGGTGAGTTTTACTCTTTTCTATTCTAGTTTAGTTGAATTTCTCCTTTGATTTCATATAAGAGAAATTATTGTTATTGATTATTAAAACATATTTAATAAGAAAAATAAAATAAATAAAAGAGAAAGTAACAATAAATTGTTTTCAAGGACAGTCTTGTTGTTGATTTTATGATAAACATGTATGCCTAAGTAAGTTTAAATCAGTAAAGTCAACCAGATATTATACACATACTTTGCACAGTGTTCCACTGAAAGAAACTATTTTCTAATGTGATTATATTTTTCTGTGTTACATCTAATTTTGAGTTACACCAAATTTCTTTTGAGTTGTGTCTAGTTATATATGCGGACATAGTAAAAAGTATAGTTGGTTGAATGATAATTCCCCAAATCTACATGTTAAATCTTTGGAGTCTTACAATATTACATGGTAAAGGAGACTTGGACCTTATGTTCAAATTGAAGCTCTCATAAAAAGAAGATACTCTTGGGCCATTTATTTTGGAAAGAATCACAAAGACAAAAATATGAGGGAACAGACTGTCAAATCAGACTTCCAGACATAAAGGAGAAATGAAGCAATATTCTACTATGAAAGTGACTCAGTTTGTCCGGTTAGGTTTGGTTTGGTTTTTTGAGACAAGGTTTCTGTAACGTGTAAGGGTTTTTCCGCCTGCCACTACTGGTCTTGTCTTGCCGCTGCACCAGCCCCAAATAATGCACAGAGACTCTGTATTTGATACAATGCTGTTGGCCTGGTTACTTATTTCTTATCGGCTAGCTCTGCCTTAATTATTAACCCATTTCTGCTGATCTATGTATTTCTCTTACCAGGGAGCTGGCCGGCATACTGCTTTCTCCAGACTCTCCATCTTGGCTCCTCCTTCCTACTTCCTATTTCTTCCTTGTCTCCTAGGCCCTCCTATCTTCCTTTCCTATTGGCCAACAGTGCTTTATTATTAACCAGTATGAGAAACATATACAGAATGACATCTCCCATCATCTCCTCTTTTCTGTCTAAATAAAAAGAAGGGTTTTAACCTTAACCTTAACATAGCAAAATATATAACATAACAGTTATCAAATAAGAATCACAGTTGACAATATTTAGTCCATTAACATTTAGTAAGATTAAAAAACTATTCTATCATCTATCCTATATTTGTGAGTCTAAAGTCCTATATGTAACTTATCTTTAAGTCTAACTAAGAAAAACTATAACCATAACTATCTGTCTTCAACTCCTTCAAAGACCACAGAAAGATAATATATAAACTCTAGAAATGACAGAGACAACTCACTGACTGGCAAGTCACTGGAAGTTTGGTAATCTTCCATCTTCAGCTCATAGGCCATAGTGTGTCTGGCAGACTCTTCAGCAAAGCAGGAAACTTTAAACTGTCTTCTTGTATTGGCAGTTTGACAGTCACTTTTCTCTGTGTCCTGCAGACTGTCTGGCAGATTCTTCCATGAAGCAGGAATTCTATAACAATGTCCATCTTGAATCAGCAGTCACTTTCCTGTGGGTCCTGCATGTCCAGTTTATATAGCACAAAGTCAAACAGTTCAGACAAGAGCAGTATCTTGTCCAAATGGCTAGTCTTGCCACATTGGAGGCAAACTCCATAACGAGTTTCTTTAATGTCCATCTTCCTTTCTGACGTTGGTGGTGTTGCCAGGAGCAATTATGTCTCATTGTCAAGAAAAACCCTTAACCATTTTAAATGTCAAATTCTGTAGGTCTTTGAAAGATTTGAAGAATTCCTATCTATCTTAAATACATCTCTGTGTATCTTTAAAAACCTAACTAAACTCTAAGCTTTGACTACCATAGGTAATTATCTATAATCTGTACTACATTATACATTACATTTCTAACTGAGCTAAATAAACACAATACCTAAACAAGAGGAGAAATATACACATCACAAAATTGACTTTAAATTGTATCCATTCCAAAACAAAGTATTCATATCTATACCATAATCCCCTTTTTATCTTTAAAATAATTGGCTGTGATCATTAACCATTTATAACCAAGTCCATTTAAATGAAAACAAACATTTATAGACAATATTTGGGAATTTGGGCGTTGTTCTTTCCAAACTACTTCCTGCTGGAAAAGGGCGCTGTCATGGGGGATTCTAAGAAGATGCAGAAATCCTGGCTGTAGTCTGCAAGGCTGCTTTGTTCAAGCTGTTTTGAATGTTGGATCATCAGCAACTCTGTTTCAGGGGGTCTGGCTTGCTCAAACCACATTACTCTGCAAGGAATCCACAGCTTTTCATTTTCTGTGAAAACAAAAATAGAAATCCTTTTCCCCAGTAACTTGTCCTTGAACTTAAATTTTTGAGTAAAAGCATTTTTAAAATATATAAATTGAATTAATCCAGCAGCATTTTTTTTAACAGTTGTTGTTTCCTCAGCAGTCAAACAATGCAAAGACAATATAACACTATACAGTAACCAGATTCTCTCTGAGCTTTTCATCTTTACGTGGCTTTATTATTACTCTGTTTCTTTTACTTATTATTTTTTCATTTTTTGAGAAAGGGTTTCTCTGTGTAACTTTTATCTGTCCTGGAATTCATTTTGCATACCAGGTTTACTTGGAATCACAGAGATCAGCTTGCCTCTGTTTCGAGTGCTGGGATTAAAGGCGTGTGCCACCATACCCAGTTCCTCTCTCTCTTTTTAAAACCATTTTATTTCTTTTCTCTCCCAAGCCAACGTATATTTTAAAACACACTGTAAACTTTTAGCGCTTTTTCTTAATGTGAATCTGTCTTTACTATAAATCTTTATCTTTTTCTGGCCACGAGTCTTTTATCTGGTAAACAACAACATTGCTAAAATGAAAGTCATAGTTGTTCCTGCTGCAGATTACCAAAGATGGCGGCAGGTACTTTTACAGCCAGCACTGAAAGCTGTGCCTATTGCCTTGGTCTGCGCTGCCATCTAACAAGCATGCTGCCGGCTTGGAGATGTGATCAATGCCATTGCCCTCTCTCATACACACCAATAAATTGTTAGCAGTGCTTTTTAAAAGCTGTGAGGTTTTTCGCCGCTTATGCTGAGTCAGGAACCTTCCCTTAAAGGAGCCGTGCGAATATCTGCTTGTCTCATGCAAAGCAGAGTCCAACCGAGAAAAATGCTGCTACCAAGAAACCTTGCTTGTCTCTGTTCTTTTGTTTCTAAAACCCTTTTTTAAGCTTTTGTTAAATTTTAAGTGGAAGTTCTTACTAGCCACGTGGGCGCCATTTGTAAGCCTGGTCTTGTCCTGCCTCCACGCCAGCCCCAAATAACGCCAGCCCCAAATAACACACAGAGACTCTGTATTTGATACAATGCTATTGGCCAGGTGCTAGTTTCTTATCGGCTAGCTCTGTCTTAATTATTAACCCATTTCTATGTATTTCCACGTGGTCTTACCGAGAGCGGATGAATGGCAGTTCTGTTCTCTCCAGGCTCTACATCCTGACTCCTCCTTCCTACTTCCTATTTCTTCCTTGTCTCCTAGTCCCTCCTATCTTCCTTTCCTATTGGCCAACAGTGCTTTATTATTAACCAGTATGAGAAACATATACAGAATGACATCTCCCATCAGGTTTCTCTGTATTGATTTGGAGCCTGTCCTGTAATTAGATCTGTATACTAGCCTGGCCTCAAACTCAGGCATCCTCCTGCCTCTGCCTCTCAAGTGCTGGGATTAAAGGTGTGTGCCACTAATGCCTGGCATGACTCAGTCTTTCCTGACAACTAGAGCTATCAAATCATAATTTGTACTCTTTAAGGTACTACCTCTAGTGTATTATCAACCAACACATTAAATTATGTCCTCTTACAAGATAGGTTCTCCCTTCAATAATAGGGCTTGTCTATCTATAGTTTTATGCTACCAGTTATGATGTAAACATCAATTCTATCTATTCAATGTGTCCTTTATTTTTTTTGAAGTGCATTTGTTCACTCTCATAGCATCTGTACCATGAGTACCCTAGTGGAAACATGTTGCTAGTCCATTATTTTATTGTAGCTGACTAGATTCACAGCAGGATATTGATGGGGTGATCATGCTCTAGTGGATGGCCCCAAACTTCAAGTATTTTGGAAGCACAAGCTGGACATCTTTCTTAAAACTAGGCAACATAGACTTGGGTGGAGAGAGCTAAAAGTGTAACTGGGAGGAGTCAGGGGAAGGAAATGAGTATGACCAAATACACTTCATAAGACTCTCAAATTATTGATAAATATGTTATCCAAAATGTCTTGCGAGTTTATTACTGATCTAAAATCAGTTCCTCAACTTGGTAGGACAATCAGGCAGGGAAGAGAAATGAGAGAAAACAAAAACAGACTTAACCCATGAGGTTATACTTTTAAATACAAGAAAGCCTTGCCACATTTTCATTGCTTGGATACTTCCCATCTCTATTAATAGGTTCCAGAGTTCCTTGCCTACCACTTTGAACTATACCATGACTCTATGTTCCTTTTCTCGGAATTTAAATGTACATTCAGATTTAAATCTTCTGTGGTTTTTGGTTTTAGAGTCTCAGTATTTGGTTCATATTGAACAACACCTACTGTTTCAGCTTTTTAAGGACTAGAATACAGTTATATATGAAAACAACTTCCTCTTAAATATCTTAATGAAGAAATACAACAGGCACAAGAGAAAATTGTCTCAGATGTTGCCTTATACTAAAGGGTGACACATGGACCCCAGGACATTAGGAGAAACTTCTATATGTTGTAGTTTTCAGTATAAAAATTAGTGTCACCTACTCCCTCATTGATGTGTTCATTATTTGGAATAAAATATCTTCATGGTTCAAAATAACATTAGTTGGATCGAGAACTGAAAGGATGGAAAATACAGCCTAACTCTCCAATGACCTCAGGAAGCTAGAAGTTTTAAAAAGACTATCTAAAAAGCCCTAAAAACCTGTCCTCTGCCAGTAAATAGGCAAGGTCACACTCCTTGCTGCTTATGACAGACAGGCTCTTGAGTATGTAATCCTGGCCTAGTAAGAAAGCAGAAAATAAGCTGATTAACCACTTACCTGACTTTGTAAACTGCTTTTGAAACCTCTGCCCCAGGGACCTATGTGTGGCTTTGTTATAAATTCTATAAAAACTGTCTCAATTCTGCCGTCGAGGTCCTCAGTCCTCTACCCCTTCATGGTGTGTGATTGTGGACCCCAATGCACTTGCAATTAAAAGTCCTCATGATTTTGCATGGAGACCTCTTCATGTGAGTGATTTGAAGTGTCGCCTTACATGAGTGAGAGTGTGAAGGTCCACGCTCTGCAGGTCTTTTATTTGGTGTACCACCCCTCACATTCAAGAACAGACTTGGAGGTAAAGGAATAATCCCCCCACCCTGGTTTGTGTGTGTGTGTGTATGTGTGTGTGTCAGCCAGCTTTTCTGTTCTGTGTATCTGTTTTCTAGAATGTGAGTTCTTGGTTTCGGTTTTCAGCTGTCCTTTAGGGCCATAAGGACCAGGGGCCTGTGATCAGCAGACTTGCTAGCAGACTTGCTTCCCTGGGGCACCCCAGGGGGTGGGGGGTGAGAAGGCCCTGAGGATGCCTGGTAACTTCCTTCTGTGGGTCAGTAGGATCGAGTACTCTTGTTGAAGCAGAAGCTTCCTCCCCCACTGCAGCCCAATTCATTTGTATGCCTGTGGTGTGAAAGACACAGAGGAGTCATGTGGGTCTGGACTGTTAGTCTCTGTTTTGTGCATTTCGTTCTGTGTGACTTTGTCTATAGTTTTATCATAGGATAGGCGGTGATGACTGATGATTCACCTTAGTTTGACTCTTGACCACTGGACTAAAGTTAAGTCTCCGGCCCATAATTTGTCAATTGAGGTTAGAGAGATTCTGGCAGACTTTTTGTGCCTCAGTGGCAGACATTAGGTGTTGGATCGCCACCAGAGGGAACCCTTTTAATTCTGAGATTATCCAAGCTGTTAAGGCAACTGTTTTATAGGACCTGGCTCTCATCCTGACTGCCCTCTGAGAGCACTTGCGAGGCCATCTTTGGGGCAGGGAGATCCAGCAAGACTGTGAGCACACGTCCCCTGCCCCCCAGGAGGGTGAAGGTATGCAGGTCTTTCAGAACAATCCATAGTTTTCTTCCATACATAAAAAACAGCATTATGGTAGTATTAACACTTCACAATTAATAGGAATTGGAATATTAATGGAAATGTGGTGATGCTTGTTTTGTCACAACGTAAGCCTTAAATGAGGGTGTTATAAGTCGTGAACAAATTTCAATAGTGGCTTCTAAAACTCATGACTATTAAATAACATATCTGCCTTCCAAAGTATAATAGCTGAAATGACTATGCTATTAATGGATGGAAAATGTAACCAAGCATCTTCAGAATTAACAATGAGAGTACATTGTAAGGGTCTTGCTGTTCATTAGGGAAATGTCTGTCCACAACCTGGAATATTTTATACCCGTGTCTCCATTTGAATAGATAGTAGGGCATAGTATATAAAATTATATGCAGTGAAGATGACTGTTGTTTTTTTCTTGTTTGGAGCTTAAAACTAAATCCTGCGTTTGCTAAGGAAGTGTTCAATCTCTGTGCTAAATCCCCAATTTTCAAAATCAATTAAACAATGAAATATTAAGTATAATAATTAGTTCACTTCCTAAATTTTTTCAAATTAATTTAAATATCTTATATTTAAGTAAACAAGGAAATACCACATGTCATATATATATTGAAGCTTTAATGATTTAGTATTTTTGTTTGTTTAGGTTTGCATAGTTATGTCATCAAAAGGCAAATAAATGAATGGGCTGCTTTTCAGAAAATTAGATTTATATAGTTAATTTCATATTATGAAGTTAAAAACTGTAATGAAAGTACTACAAATATGAACAAAAATGCATAGACCCTCAAACTTATTAACAAATAAGTTAAAAATTGAAAATTGGAATAAAAATTTTCATGATATAGTAACCAAAATATTCTTCTTTAACAAAAACTGAATTTGACAGGTTTTGCTATAAAATGTTAAATGTATACCACTTTTTCAATAGAGAATTAAGGACTATTTTAATTTTAAATTTCATTTTCCTTTAAAAGCCCGAGGGAAGTCAACTTGCTATTTCTTCTGAATCTGATACTAATGCTATTTGTCTAAGTGACTAAAATGTTCATTAAGGAAAAAATGATATCCATTTTATAACTCACTGGCTTCAGTCAATACAGTATTGATCTATACAGTAAAATTAAATGGAAAAGTGCTACTTGCTTGTGAAATCTAAGGAAGCTGCCAATAACAGAAGCTGATGGAATAACCATATACAGAGGCCATAGGACAGGAAGGGGAGAAATGAGTGTGGGGCTCTGGTGAGTAAGAGTTGAGGAATAAAGGGAATAAATATACTAGTAAAAAAACAGGGTCACTATAGATAAAATTTGTAAACTGTCCACGGCAGGCCTGAGGTCTTGCATGTCTATGTCTAAAGTACAGTGAAGAGGATGGGAGACCAAGGTCAGACATGGCTGTGTAGTGGCTTGATGGCCAAAAGGGGATGTACAGTAGTGTCTCAAAATTCAATAAATAAACTAACACAGAAAAGTAAAGATTCACTGTCTTTAAAAATGACTATGAAAAATGGGTCTTGAGTGTTTTTTACCAGGAAAAAATATTTATCTTTGAGCAGCTAATTATGCTAATGTAGATTTAAACATTTTATTTTGAATAGCTGCTTCCAAATATTATGATAAAATATTCATAAAATTAAGCCAAATACAATACAACATAAAATAAAAATATAAAATCTATAGCCAGTATACTATTTTCTTAATAATATTTTTAGAATAAAATGAAATTACATCATTACCAACCTCCCCTTCCTTGCTGCAATGCCTCATATATAACCCTCCATTCTCTCTTTCAAATTCATGGCCCCATTTTTATTAAATACTAAATGCATACATGCATACATACATAAAGACAACCTGCTCCATCTGTGTAATGTTACTGGTGTGTGATTTTTATTTTTTCTTTTTTTTTTTTTCTGATCAAGCTGACAAATTTTATTTTCTTAGGGGAAGCTTATATAGGACCATAGGCAGGATGTGAGCAGGGTTTGCACATAGGCAGGATGAAAGGGTCAGTAGAAGAAATGCCCTGAACTAAGCTTTAACTGACTGTAAAACTGTAGAAGGAGGAAAAGAGCTATTTTTTTTTTTTTTGGCTCATATGGGAAATATTTATTAATTTATTTATTATTTTACATATCGATCTCAGTTCCCTCTCCCTCCCTTCCTCCCTCCCTCTTTCCCTCTCTCCCCCTTCACATGCATTCCAACCACCCTCCCATCTCCCCTACTCCAAATGTAGGGGGATGCCTTCCAGGAGGAGTCATCTAAATCTGTCAAGTTATTTGAAGTAGGGACTAGGCCCTCCCTCCTGTCTCTAGGTTAACGAAGTATCCTTCCATGGAGGATGTGCCCCCAAAATCCTTTTGTGCAACAGGAATACATCCTGGTTCCATTGTCTGAGGTCCCTTAGACTTCTCAGGCCTTCTAGCTGAGACCCATGATCAGGGGTTCTGAGTCAGTCCAATGCTGATTTCTCAGCTATCAGTCTGGGGGCCCATTAGCTCCTCCTTGTTCGGGTCAGCAGTCTATGTGTTTCTGCAGCATGGTCTTGTCCTTCCTCCTTGCATCTGGATTCTAGTTTGACTCAGTGTTTAGTTGTTTTTGTTTGCTTCTGAGGGCTCCATGATGGTGGATAAGCTAGTCATTGATCTCATTATCAGGGAAGGGCATTTATGGTAGCCTTTCCACTGTTGCTCAAATTGGTAGTTGGGGTCAGTCTTGAAGGTCTCTAGACATTTCTTTAGGTTCAGTTTTCTCTTCAATCCTATAATGACTCTCTCTTTTATGTTCTCTCTCTTTCTCTCTCCCTCCCTCTCTTTTTTCTTTCTCTCTCCCTCTCTCTCTCTCTCGTTTTTTATTCCTCCCCTGACTCAATCTTCCTAGTCCCATATGCTTTCCTCTCCTCCCCTTCTCTTTATTCTAGTTCCCTTTCCCCTCCCTGCCCCTGCCACTTCCCATGTGCTCTAGAGAACTTGTCCCTTCCCCCTTCTGTGAGGGACTTTATATGGTTCCAGTCCACAAAGCAATAGCTCCAAGTTTGGGAAACCCCAAGACAGAATGTTTGCAGTATCTTCAGACTCTACCTCTAGAGAAGAACAGGAGAGACACTGGGGACACTTGGGGTGTCAGGTCCCATGCCACCATCCAAGCCTTCACAACCCAATATCCCAGCTACCCTCTGGATTTCCTGTCATTTTACAAATGAAAAGCCTGAAGCCACTGTCTGCCCCCAACTTGCTGATAAAAAATATTTAACATTAAACTTTGAGAGATAAAATTCATAGCATCATGTAAAAAAAAAAAAATGATTGACCTGGAGGGTTGGCACTAGCCTAATACAAGGGAATTCACCTGTGAATGTGCAACATTCTATTCAGATCTCTCCAGAGTAATTCAGTCTAACAAGTTAGTCTCTGCATACACAGTCTCCATTTTGGAGTTTTTACTCTCAGTGATTCATATCAACAAAGTGAGAACAGGGCATCCCTGTGCCACTGAAGTAGACATCAGAAGAAACCATTTACTGATGGCCCTTTCCTCTTTGACTTTGGGATTTCTGAACTGTATGAAAGCAAATCCAGAATGTGAAAGCCATAAAGTCTGACATGTATAGTTATATTTATTAGGGCATACTGAGAAAAAAAGAATAACATATCCCAGAACTAGTCCAGAGTTGAAAATTTTACCATGATGTCCACATTCAGTTTTCCCCAAAGAAACAATTAAAGCACTGTGAAGATAGAGAAGATAGAGTTTGCTCCCTGACTCTAATGTGGAATTCATCTTCTCCTCCCTTTCCTCTTGAAGTTTTTGTATTAGATGATTCCCCAATAGAATTCCTCATGTTAATAATCTGTATTTCACTTTCTGCTGTAGAAGATGAACTCAGTCTTCTTCATTCCAAATTTATGTATTGTGCTTTCAATTTCACACAAGTGAGGAGACACCAGTCATCCTGATATATTACACCAGGTACTATTTGTGTCTTTGTAGCAGTGATTTTTTATTAAGGTTCTACACTCCAATAATCATAAAAATAATGTTGAACAAATAAAAACAGTTTTAACGAATAATTATTTTTGAGTGAAAATGATTCATTAATAGAGAGTTTGAACACTGGGAATATTGGAGACCATGTGTTTCTGAAGATGAGATTTGATACACTCACTGTAGGGTAAATAGACCCTCCTACATGAATAGATTCTAAGTTAGCAAAGTTGCCTTTGCTCCACTCAGCCACTGTGTGTTACTGATCATCTTGGACATCAGTAATTTTCATGTCATGATCTCCAAGTAACTCAGTAGATAAGTGGTACTTAAAGCCATCACCCAAAACAACAGGCAGAGAGTGGTGTGTGTTTTGCTAAAGGGTTATGGTATGAGAATGTTTGCCCACCTCTGAATTAGATAAAGATACAAGGGTGAGTATGTTGTGAGAAATGTACTCTTCAAACTACCAAATTTAGTACAAAATTTTACTCTTAATTTTTTATTTGTATATTATTAACTCACAAGGAATAAGGTTATATTATGGCATATTTCAAACAGAATTTGCTTTAGTTATTTATCTTCTCTCTGAACCATTCTCTTCTCTACTTTAAACCTTCCCAGCCTCCATAACTGCCTCTGTTTCCTTTGACATGTGGCCATTTGTCTTTACCATGTCCATGATCAGCACCTCTTGCTTCCTCTATCGTGGCTTACTATTGAGGTTCCCAGTGTTAACTCACTTTCGCTCACATTCGAAAATTAAAATTGAGGAAGGAAGAGCTTGTTGCTCTCGCAGAGGACCCAGGTTCAATTCCCAGAATCACAGCATGCCTCACAACCATCTGTAACTCCAGTTCCATGGGAGATGTCATCCTCTTCTTATTTTCAGGGACACCAGTGATGCACATGGCATAAACACACAGGAAAACATTCAAAATAGTAAGATAAACTAAATCTGAAAAAAAAAATAAAATAAAATCTAAACAGTGTGCCAGATCTTCACAAGGAAGAGCACGCAGATTTTTTTTATCTTTGAGAATGAGTTACCTCACTTAATGTGATACTTTCCAGATACATCCATTTCCCTGAAATTTTGCTTTTCTTCAAATATGAGTAAAATCAAATTGTGCACGCACAGTATATTTTTATCATGCATTTTTTTCTGTTGATGAAAATCTAACCCTGTGTCATTTTCTTTCAAATGTGAATAATCCATCAATGTGCAAGTCTCTCTATTGTAAGATATAAAAGACTTTGTATATATTCACAGAAATTGTATACCTGAGTCAAATGATAAGTCTATTTACAAATTTTTAAAAAACTTCCATACAATCTTCCATAGGGGATATACTAGTTTACTCTCCTGTTAACAGTAGCTAGAGCTTTCTCATTTCCTATATCCTTTCCAGAGTAGTGACAAAAACAACATGGGGCTGGCACAAAAAGAGAATTCAGATAAATGGGATAAATATATGAGAGTTCCATAAATAAACACACCTAGCTATGGTGACCTGATTTTTGCAAAAGGCCCCAAAAGGAGACAGCAGATAGAATACAGTCTATTGAACATGTGGTGTTGGAATAAATGTAGGTATACTTGCAGAAAAATAAAACTAGATGCCCATCTATCATCTCACACAAGAATCAATTTAAAGTAGATGGAGACCTAAATTTAAACCTGAAATCCTGTGGTTGCCAAAGGAAATCAGAGAATATATATTTTAAGCTAAAGTTATAGGCAAGAACTTTCTAAACAGGACTCCAATTTTATAATAAGTAGTCCCAATAAAACATGTAGGAGTGCTTCAAGTTAGAGAGTGAGGAAGGGTAGGCCAATCATCGGCACAAGCAAAAGCCTGCAAAATGGGCCAAAATCTTTGTTAGTTCTAAATAGACACAGGGTTGATTTGTACTGTTTATAAAGAACACCAAAATTCCATAACCAAAACAGTAAACAGCCAGTCAGCATGTAGACAGATGAAATTAGCAGCTCATTCTAATGTGTACTCATGGAAATCAAATTTCAAACCTTAGGCATAAAGGAAATAAAAATGTAAATGTATTTGAGATCCAACATGATTACTGTCAGAATCGCTATGATCAAGAATTAAAAAAAATACTTTCCCAGGAGGTTGGTTACTGCCTCTCTAGAATTTCCCTTCATGATCTTAACCACCTTTACTCATATATTCCGTCCTCTTTCTTAGATAAGATTTCTGGATCTCGGAGTGGTGCTTGGTTGTGGATCTCTTCTGCATCATTCAGTTGCTGGATGAAAGCTCTATGATGACAGTTAGGTTAGTCACTTATCTGAATACAGGAGAAAGCCAGTTCAGGTATCCTCTACACTATTGTTGGTAGTCTTAGCTTGTGGATTCCTGGGAATTTCCCTAGCACCAGGTTTCTCCTTAGCTCTGTAATGGCTCCGTCCATCAAGATACCTCTTTCATTGCTTTCCTGTTTGGCCCCTCCCTCAATTCAACCATCAGGCTCCCTCATGTTCTCATTCCCCATTCCCTTCCACTATGTCCCCTTACCTCCAGTTTACCCAGGAGATCTCATCTAATTCCCCTTCCTAAGAACCTTGTCCTTTGGGAGGAGTGGATGGGGGATGGACTGCTAGGAGGCAAGAGGATGCTGGAGTAGGGGTAAGAGGAAGAACTGATTGAAATGTAAAATGAAATTTAAAAAAATAAAATATCATTATATTGAAATAATGAGCCAAATTATTCTCTTGGCTAGTTTTAGCAGCTATAACATGGAGAATTAATTTTAGTTTCAAGTGATACTAGTAATTTGTAAAAAAAAAAAAAAAAAATACCTTTAAAATACACTGAAAACAATTTAGGTATTACAAGTCAAATGTTAAGACAAATACATATATATTTAATGGGTGAGTGCTTTCCTAGTGTGTGGACGTGAAATCTTTGGTTCAGTCTATTGCTTGCTACAGAATGGTGTGTGGGACAATGAGAAAAAAATGATTTCTTGTGCTATAATATTTATGAATTAATAAAGATTGCATGAAGTTTCAGAATGCAAAGCCAGACATAATAATTTGCTGTAGAAATTAGGCAGTAGTGGCACACACCTTTAATCCCGGGACTCAGGACTGATCTCTATGAGTTCAAGGCTTCCCAGTGCTACATAAGAGTGAATAAGTCAAAAAAATTAACAGAGCTCATGTCTTTAATCCCAGCCCTAGTGAGGTATATAAAAGACATAAACCCAGTTTCTCAGGCTGCAGTCTGAGAATTAGTTTCCAGCCACATTTAGGAGAGGAAGCAGCCTGGGGCTTGGAGGAAAGGGACCCTTTCATCCTGAGGTAGAGGTAAGAGCTGCTTTGTTTCTCTGATCTTCAGATTGAAGCTTGTCTCTTCCTCTTTCTTTTTTTCTTTTTTCCTTTTTTTCTTTTTCTTTCTTTCTTTTTTTTTTTTTTTTTTTTTTCTATTTTGACTCAGGGTTTCTCTGTGTAGCTTTGTGAAGCAGGCTGGCCTCAAACTCATGGAGATCCAATTGCCTCTGCCTCTTGAGAACCAGGATTAAAGTCATGCTGGGCTATGCTTGATTATAAATTATGCAGGCCCTAGATATTATAGACATAATTATGTCAGCATTAATTAATGTTCTAGGTATCAATGATAAACTCACTATATATTAACAGTATAGTTACATGCATGTAATAGTAGAGCTACTCTTCAGGAACTAAAATATTAAATATAATTTCAACCTTCTATTAATTACATGTTAAAATTTCATTTTAATATGAGAAAATACATCAGCACTTTAGGAACACAATACAATGAAAAAATAAACTAAGACAAATATCTTTTTTTATGCATATAGAGTATTTTTTATTTAATTTTATATAACAAAGTCCAATTAAATGAAAACAAACATTTATACACAATATTTGGGGACAAATATCTTTAATCATTTTTGTTAACACAACAAATCAATGACCCAGAGACAGATATTGGGGTTCAAATTTGAAGCTGAACATCAGAGAAGTAGTGCAGATGATCACTAGCTCTTATTCTACCTCCAAATAAAATGCAATCCTGGTTCTAACAAACCTCAGACTGTAACCTCTCCTCAGTGTTCCTGGAGAATCCTGAGAAGTCAATGTTGTCCCATCCTCAATGTGTCTGGAGAATGAATTCAGATATTGACTACTCAAGACTCTGCTCCTATTCCATATACCTCCCTAATGCTGGAATTAAAGGCACGTGATCCCAGGTGCTGAGTTCATCTTTGTGTGAGCTGTTTCTCTTCAGAACTGGATCAATCTTGTGTAGATCTTGGTGACCTTGAACTCAAAGAGATCCTTCTATCTCTTCATCTTGAGTCCTAGGATTAAAGGTGTGTGCCACCACCTCCTATCTTCTGGCTACTGAGATTAAAGGTGTGTATCAACACTGCCCGATCTCTACAGCTTGAGGCTGACTTTGCTTTCTGAATCAGAGGAAAGCTTTAATACATTATAAATAACATATCACCACCTTTTGTGTATTTTAAAACTGAGTCATTAATTAATTAATAGATGAAATTACAGATTTTTACCAAAACTAAACATTACTTATTTGAGTTACCAAAAGCAATAGCAGAATGTAAGAATTATATCAGTGTTATGAATAATAATCCAAGGAAGAAATTCCTTGTGTGCGTAATAGATAGGAGTTTTACAGACATTGTGATGAAATATATTACTTACAGTGAAAGAAAGATGCTATGTAGGATTCATTGACATCTGTGACCAAGAAGACAATCCATAGGAAAGGAGATCTTATTGTGAGAAATGAAGTAAGTCTGTTACTATATGTATATACTCTAGTTTTTATTAGTGTAAACAGTCTTACCACTTTGAAATGAATATTTGTTCATTATTTTTAGTTTCATACATTGAGTAATGTTTTTTGTTTGTACTTTTCTTACCTTTTCCATAATCAAGATGAGATCTTTAGTACTTAGGCCTACCTCAGTAAAAAGGGGCTTATGTGTTGACTACTACAAAAAAAAAAAAAAAAAAATCAGCTTGGCATGTCCATGTTCAATGGGTTATATGGGTGTTGTATCCAGAAATTGATTCTAAGGAAGAAGTTATTTAGCATCAGATAATCCATGATGGTCTACTTTATCTGGGAAACATGACTCTATTCGGAATAAAATTGTTCTTCTTCTCTGCAAAGCGCCAACTTATCTTCTTCTTTGACACTTTCATCTGGGAAAGATTTATCTAGGTAGGTTTTCATGGAATTGGAATTTTATGCCTTAGATTTTCTGCAAAGAATGGTATGACTTTTGTACATGAGCACTGTTGATTAATCACAAGATAGGGTCTCAGAGCTGAGTTCACACTTGCATCAAATAATGCTCACAGGAATGGCAGATATTCTTGCTTTTATAATTTTTATAGGTTTTCAAATATCTGAGTAAATTTTAGGCCCTTTTAATAAAGTTTGTTGCCAGAGATCAGTGCATTAATATCTCATAAATTTTGTTTTTATTCCATGTTTTTCTGTTACATTCATACAAAGAAATGAATTATAAGAAAATATAGTACAGATTATGAAACCATCAGCATCTGCATTAATGCTTGATAATAGCAGAAATAAATGTTATTATTTTCTGAACCTTTACTAACATCAAAGTAATAATTTGTGTTTAAGGGGAGCCTTATATAGTAGATAATGAATTACATTTTGAAAAAATTATCTTCATGACATATACCCAATATATATAAATATATATATATTTATCATACTTTTATTAGATGTCTAAAATTATGAGTATTACACCTGATATCATATTCTTCACAAAACTGTTTTGCAGAACACCTTATGTTATGTAGAGAATAACATAAAAAATTCCACAGATCTTACTACACATCTCACTGTATCTTGACTAATTTCATATTTTGCTGAGAATTTTAAGAGTCTAATTAGTAAGAGTATTCTATTTCTGACACAATTATGTGTTGAATAAATACTGAGGAATAAGAACTATTACTTACTAATTATTTGGTTCCTTTATTTACTTCAATCTTCTCTATGATTTTCTTTTCCTTGGTAAGGCTGTAATTTCAGTTAATGATTAGTTTTTATTAAAAGGAAAATTTCTGATTATAAAATTTGCATGTTTTAAAAATGCTATGCTTTTTCCTTTTAGTCAGGAAAATCATCATTTATAGGAATTTTGATAATTTGCCTTGTGTTCATTCTACAGTAAATTACTGGATTATAAGCAAGAAGTTATTAAGCTTGTCATAATGAGATATCGTTTTTCAATGTCATATTTTTTTTCACATCAAAACCAAGAAAACTCTTGTTCTGAGATCTAGGTAAATCTAGTGGATGATTTACAAGGCAGTTAAATCAAATACAGGATGTAGGAGAGAAAGAAATTTTATTTGATAAAAATTTGCCAAAAACATGATAGATCACCATTGTTTAACACTACATTTTATATTGGAGAAAGGAAGAATTTTTTTTTTTTCAGAGAAAGTATAAAGTACTGTGAACAAAACTGAAGATAAAATGAGGAAACCATATTTGAGCTTCAGGGCACATATTTGTCTCAGGTATTTACTGGTAGAGGTTGACTCAATGCAGATTTTATTTTTTAATTAAAATATTGTATGTTTTATTATGAAGCTGTCTCGTGTCACATACACATAAAATTTCAGGTTGCATAAAGACAGTTTGATTTAAGCACAAATGAAAATGGTCCATTTTTATCAAGGGTTAGGAAATCTTCCAATATGAAAGTAATTCCTCTACAGTATGACTGTTTAAGTTCAACTAGTAAACAAATAAATAAGTAGAAGACTTAAATAAACAATGAAAACATATCTATAATACATGGATAATTTCAAATAAAATACATACAGTTGAATATTGGGTCAGGAATATATGGTGATATGAAAAATAGACCATATGTAGAACCAAGAAAACATGCTTCTCACAAGTAGAGAGAGCAAGAGAGTTGAAACTAAGGATTCTGAGAATTAAGGATATGTTATTTAAATGACAGAAGCTTTTAATTTTCCTACATGAACATTATGGTCAATTCTCTTTTCTGCTCAGGAGACACAGCTAAAAATAATATATGTTTGAGACCTGAAATTTGGTAACAGAATACATACAAACATTTGAAATTGTATACAAATACAAAGAGTGGAACTGTGTCAGATGATGAGTATGTTGTTTTTGAGTTAGCAGACACTCTATAATATATACATATATGTAATCAATTCTCTGTATTTTAAAAAAAATATAAGTTTAATTATACCTCATATACATTACACATCCTTCAGTGAAAATGATAGAATACCCATATCCAACAAGGAAATCAAAATAAAAGTGCAGAGGTCTCTAATAACCTGCTTGTCCTAAAACTTTTCTGAGAATTTTTCATGAATGGCCCATCTTCTTTGTAGACTTGGCTGTGTCCTTGATGTTAATATTTTCCTGCCATCAACAGACAACAGATGCACTAAATGATTTACTCTACTATGTTGATATTTCAATTATTCTAGCAAGGCTTTATTCTCCTGTGTAACAGGAAATTATTCCAAAATATCAGTTCTGCTTTACTTTCTCATTTCTTAAGCATCCACCAAAGCAGCTACAAATGAGGAATGATGGATCCTTCTCATGGGGATGCAATCTGTGAGCTTCCGAGTAAATGTCTGGAGTCTGAAAATGCATAAGAAAAACTTTGGCACAAATGTGATCTTTCTTCTCAGTAAAATCCAACAGGACTGGAAAGCTATCCACAGCCTCCAGGGTCAGGGATAAATGCAAGCTTGGGTAAGGATAGGAAAACGCTAACTAACCACAGACAGTTTGCACTTTGTGCATCAACACAATTCTTCATTTCATTGAGTTCTAATACATGTCCACTCTTCATCGATTTATTCTTTTTAAAGGAAATTTGTACTACAGTTGTAGACAATTGAACTTATTCTTTCAGTTTTACTTGTTTTTAAAATTTATTTATTTTTTTATTTTACATATCAATCCTAGTTCCCTGTCCTTCCCTCTCTTCCTCTCTCCCATCCTCCCAAGCCCCCTGACCACCCTCCCATCCCTTTCTCCCCCAATTCCACAAGTAGGGTGATGCCTTCCAGGAGGGGTCAACAAAATCTGTTAAGTACTAGGCCCTCCCTCCTGCCTCTAGGTTAAGGGAGTATCCTTCCATGGAGAATGTATTCCTAAATTCCTTTTGTGCACTAGGGATACTTTCAGTTTTACTTGGACAAGCCTATTCACACCTAATAAGTGAGCCTTTGGCAAACTAGAATATTGCATTCCTAACCCAAATCTCTATCCCTAGAGCTTTCCTCCCTACATGACATATGGAGGACCAAAGGGATCTTGGATTTAGACTTGAGGCAATGCATTAAGAAGACATGGGGGAGTGTTCATGCTTTATTGTGTCATCATATACAAGTATTTTCTTTCCTGGTGAAGATATTTTATACTAGTTCAGAAAAAAAGCTGGCAGACTTCATGTGGAAGAAAAGCAGAACCAATAGATGTGAAGTCTTTGCCTGTTATCCAATGCAGTATCTATTTCGACTCTATATAAGTCATCACATTTGGTGTGCACTTTTGCATTTGTTCTTAATGAAAATTATTCCTCATAAAATATGTCCATGTTAGAGCAATTTCAACTGCTCTTCCCCTTCACCATACTACTCCTTTATATATAATCATAAAATGTGAATCATGGAATCATCTTCTCTGTGGATATCTAGCCATACTCACTCATTAATTCATTTTGTGTGTGTGTGACTTGTCAGAGGAGTGAAAGATTTCTAGGAACACTGTCTCTGTTTTGCTCCCAGACACAGCTCCAGCTCTCTCCTTCATGATGTACTTGAAATAAACACAGAATGAACCTGAAAGCATAGGACATATGCACATAACATAAATAACTTCTAAATATTTTTAACAAATTTAAAATCTCAAATGTAAACTAACACCTGCCTACATTATGTCTGTAATGACTTAGGGTTGTTTTGGAATACATAACATTAGAAAAAGTGTATAAATATATTTTATTATACCATATAAGCATTAACACTGTTATATTTAAATCAGACTGAAATTGAAACATAATTTGAAGAAAAGAAGCCATGAAAAATTATGTGATTGGTATAAAGGGAAAATCATTGTCATAATATTAATTGTTATGCATTACAAAATGCACTTTGAAGATTTTCCCATCAAACTGAAAAATTATCCCATCCTATAATAAAGACAACATGGGCTTAAATATAGTTATACTTAATAGATCATTTTGCACAACATTAAGCTTGCAAATGCTTTTAAGGATTTTTGATGCTGCTGTATTTTTAAACAACTGTGATACAATTAATTTCTACTTTCTAAATAGGCAGCTAATAACCACAGCGGTTGCATTCAGTCACACAACTATTATGGAAATAGAGAACCCAGCATACAAGATGTATAAGAAACTTAAGTGATTGAAAACTATTTTAATTTGCATGTGAATGAAGAAGATATAAACCATGATTGGTTCTTTTGACTGTTTATCCAATAAAATTACAAGAACACACATTCTCATCTATAAAGTAGAATCCCAGTAAGTAACATTTATAGTTTACTTGCCTCAAAATGTGAGGTTGCATTTTTTATAAGCTAGGTAAATAAATATATATATATATATATATATATATATATATATATATATATATAATTTGATACAAGCTTGTTTTACATGTCAGTTTCAGTTCCAGTACTATCCCTTCCTCACCTGTTTCTTCCACCAACCACCATCCCATCACCTTTCTGCTCCCCAAGGAGCAGACGTCCATGGGGAGTCTTCAGAGTCTATCATATCATTTGGAGCAGGACCTAGGCCCTCCCCCATGTGTCTAGGCTGAACAAGAATCGCTGTATGTGGAATGGGATCCCAAATTCCATTTGTATACTAGGGATAAATACTGATCCACTACCAGAGGCTCCATTAACTTCCTAGACCTCCCAACTAATACCTACCAGAGATCCACAAGGATGACCCCAACTAATAATCTAAACAATAGTGGAGAGGCTACCTTAAATGACCTTCCCAGATGATGAGATTGATGACTAGTTTATGGCATCCTAGAGTCTTCATCTAGTAACTGAAGGAAACAGAAGCAGACACCCACAGCTACACACTGAGCAGAAATCCTGGAATCCAATTGTAGACAGGGAGAAGTGATGATCAAAGGGGTCAAGACCAGGTGGGTGCTAGGTGAGTATCATACAATAAAAATGTGTTTTTGTTATTTTATATCGTAAGTTTGGAGGTTTTGTCTTTCTTTCTTCTGTTATTTCTGTGCACAGTTTTTTTTTTTTTGTTTTTTTTTTCCTTAGGTTAAGAGTTGAGGAAAGGGACAAGATCTCCTGAGCATATGGGGGGCGGGGTCAGTGAGTGGAGAGGGAACTAGGAGAAAGAAAAGAGGAGGAGAGGAAAGCACGTGGGACTAGGAAGATTAAGTTAGGGGAGGAATAGACGAGAGAAAGAGTGAGTGAGAGAAAGAGAGAGCATAAAAGAGGGAGCCATTATAGGTTTGAATAAAAACTAAACCTAGAGAAATATCCAGAGACCTACAAGACTGACACCAACTATCAATTTGAGCAACAGTGGAAAGGCTAGCATAAATGCCCTTCCCTGATAATGAGATTGATGAATAACTTATCCACCATCATGGAGCCCTCATCTAGTAGGTGATGGAAACAAGCAAACACTCACACCTAAACACTGAGCCAAACTGGAATCCAGATGCAGGGAGGAAAGACAAGACCAGGCTGGCAGAAACACACAGAGATAGTTGACCTGATCAAGGAGGAGCTAACAGGTCCCCAGACTGATAGCTGGGAATCCAGCATGGGACTCAGACCCCCTGAACATGGGTCTCAGCTAGAAGGCCTGAGCAGTCTAAGGGACCTCAGAAAGTGGAACCAGGATGTATTCCTATTGCACAAAAGGACTTTGGGATCACATTCCCCATGGAGGGATACTCCCTTAACCTAGAGGCAGGAGGGAGGGCCTAGTCCCTACTTCAAATGACTTGACAGATTTAGATGACCTTGGCATTACCTTACATGTGGAGTAGCGGGGGGGGGGGGGGGGGGGGGGGGGGAGGGGAGAATGGAATGGGTGGGTGGTCGGAGGGCATGAGAGGGTGGGAGAGGGGGAAATTGTTAGGGAGGGAGAGGGAACTGGTATCTATATGTAAAATAAAAATAAATAACACACACACACACACACAGTATAATAGATCTCTAAATTGCAGCCAGCATAAAAAAGGCACACCAAGTGAGTTAGAGTCATAAAGAATGTGCAAAACTTGTATTCAGAATTACAAAATTCAGAATATTAAATTTATAAACTAAAGATTGAATCATGCTAAATATAGAAAATAAATTATACCATGAAAAATTGTGGACATGAAAGCAAACTGAGGTGAAAATGTAAGAAAATTTTATGTTTTTGCTTGTATGTCAGCTTTCTTAGGTTATTATGTTGTGAGTAAATGAGTTAAGCTATTTCGTTTGTAGAAAAATGAATTTCTAACAGTTAAATCCTATCATCAGAAGTCAACTGCTTCCAAAGAAATGATGATTGCATCATGATAGCCAGAATCCAAATATTCCATTCAAATACTTCAGTAAACCCATTTTCCTAAATTTCCTGAATTTTGATTGTTGTTTTTCTTTTTAATAGATCAACATTATGTACAAAACAAACAAACAAACAAAAAAAAACAAAACAAAAAGCTCATTAAACTGGCAGATTTTTCAAGTTAATGAACTTACTTGGAAAAATGAGATAGAACGTTTGTAATTGACAATTCTGGTTATTACAAAGCAATACATTTTAATTCACTAGAATAATAATACAATTTCTACAGTGAAATTTAGAAGAATGATTCTCATTATATTATTCAGCAGATTTTGAAAATGATAAGGTCAAAAGATGAGATATTAACCTTTCATCATTTTAAGCATAAACTTTACAGGTCTATTCCATTTGCATTAGAATGTATGATAAGTAATTAATGGCTGACCTGTGATCACAACAAAAAGGATAATAAAATTTCCTCTGTAAAGAAATCAAGCAAATGATGTATTATTATAGATGAAAAGTGACTAATTACGATGTCAACTTCCCATCTTCAATTCAGAATAGAGGAATATGTAAACCTCAAAAACAATGTGAATTTAAAACAAAAGAAGAACACTTAGTTCAGTCAAATATGCCTGAATATTTTCTTCTCTTTATGATTTTTTATTTGTTTTCACTTATCTAAAGAGAGGCAGTATATAATAGAGAGATTGTATGAATAGCTTAGTCAATACCTTACAGGTAAATTAAGCAATTTTCCAAATAACATTCAACGAGCTACCACTGTTGCAAGGTTCATTAAAATGTATCCCCAATAAATTATTTCAGTGTGTTAGGATTTTTATTTTGTGAAGTCACATGATCTTGTAACTCTTATACAGGAAAACATTTAATTGAGGTTACTATTGTCATGGTGGGGAGCTTGGTGATGTACAGGTACACATGTTGCTGATGAAGGAGCTGCAACATATTGATCCTGAAGGCAAAAGCAAGTACTTAAGTGTCACTGGGCTTGGCTTGAGAATATATTAAGACATCAAAGCACACTTGCACAGTCACACACTTTTGCTAATAAGGCCTCTCATATTTCAATAAGTGCATTACTCCTAATACTGGCACACGCTTTGGGGACCATTTTATTTCAAACCACAACATTCACAAATAACAGGGAATTAGGAAACAAGTCATTCAGTCTTTTGATTGCCTCCTCTGTTACTTTATATACCAAAATTAAAGAATTGGTTAAATGCAGACATTTCAAAACTCAACATGATATTAACTTAAGTTGGATTGGACAGGTTGGTAAGAAGCTTTTGATTGGATTTTTACTCTATTTATATACTTTAAATTTCACACAATTATTGGAGAGAAAATTAAAATGCAATATTGCAATGATCAATGATTCTTAAAGATCTAATTTTTCATTTAAACAGTTGGAATGTTGAACGAGGCACTAAAAAATTACAAAGAAATCACAAAGCTGAAATAAAATATTAAACAAAGGGATTCATGTTTTAATTAAGAAAGAGTAAATTACAAGTGCTACATTTTGTGACTATGCACATTAGAAATTGAGAAAAGGATTTGGAATGCTTTTATCATATATAAGTGTCTGTGTCCATGTCAGAGGAGCCGTAGATGGCAATTGACTTCAGGGGGTTGGTGTTGTAATTTAAGAAAACTGAAACAAGAAAGATGCCATCTTGCAGGGTTCAAGCAGTGGGGTGTTTTATTAGGGAAAAGGATCATAAGAATTGTAGCTGTAAGGGAGGAGACCAGCCTCTTGAGAGAGCAGCAGCAGAAGAGAGGAAAGAGCAAGAGAGAGGAAAGAGGCAGAGCAAGAGGAAAGAAGCAGAGGGAGGGAGGGAAGGGGGGAGAGAAAGAAAGAGAGAGAAACAGAGAGAGAGAAAAAAGAGAGAGAAGTATGGGGCATGATCAGGGTTCTTTAATAGGGAATGTAGTGAATGTGAACAGGAGGTGCACTTAGTGGCTGCAGCTGAGGGTTATCCGGCTAGAACCCCAAGGACAGGCCTGAATAGATACCTGAATGCTAACAATGGGCCAGTAGAAAAGAATGCCCTGATGGCTGAATCTTGGATAGGCAAGGCCTGAGAGCTTTGTCCAGAAAGTTTCTTGCTACTGTTTTGTCATTACATGTTTGCCACTGCCATTTTTTTCTGGTATCTGGAAAGGTATGAATGAGCATGGGGAGATCCTCACAGCCCCTAATGAGGCATGATCATCTCCTGGAAATCCCTTGTTCTACTAGGCATTTTACCTGTGGGCTATTATGAAGATGAGTTTTTTTTTTTTTTTTTTTTTTTTTTTTTTTTGAGGATGATTCCTCATAAGTTGTGATGTTTATCTGAAGCAATGCTTTTAAATAACAATAGTGCCATTTTAAATAGAATTTAGAATTTAGATGATTGGGAATTCTTAAAAGGTATATTAAGGGATTTCTATATAGGTTAGTTTAGTGGGAAATTAACATAGGTAAAAGTAGGTTAAAATGTTGCTCCTACCTTTGATAAAGCAGAGACTATAGAGGATAAAAAGTAAAACAAGAAAACTAAAAAGATAGAACTAATGAGTTTCTATTGAGGACCAATAAAGCCTGTGGCTTAGATTAATCATTAAGAAAAACAATGGAGTCCCCGTAATCCAGCTAATTTAAATAATTCTAATTTTAATGTTGGCAGATATGTTCATAGGTTTCAGAGCTCATCACAGCTGAAACAGAGCTTTGAAAATAACTCAGAGTTAGACTAAGATGTTTTGTTTAATAACTTTGAGTTCAATAACCTAAGAAGATAATTTACAGTTTTAGAAAGGTGCATAGCTTTATGACGGACTGGTTAAAGTCAATGATCAAAAGCCAAGCAGCCCAATTTTTATTAGCTGACATAGCTTTCTTGCTAGCATGGGTTGGTGATCAAAGGGGAAGATTAACTCCTTGTGTCTGTTTCTACCCTTAGCTTTCCGATTAAAAAAAAAAAATGTTGATGAGTGGTTATGCACCCAGATGAATTAAAATAGAGCTGAGTGGTTCTTTTTCCAAGCACAAGTTTTGATTTGTGCTTTTTCTAAGTTAGATTTCATTTTGAGATAAACAATAAAATTAGTGGTCCTTTCTTTGTAACTGCAAAATGCAGCTTGCAAGCAAAATCCTGGCTGAGAAAAATAACTTGTTTGCTTACACTCTGTTAATCTATAGCAACTTGAATGTATATGAGGTCTTAGGATGACTTTGTTTTAATGATGTAAAGGAAATGGAAAACATGCTTTTCACTTATGTTCATTGTAATCATTCACTTGAAAAGTAGAATGTAACTACAATGTAATTTTTATATTTCTCTGAAAGATTTTACTGGGGTATATAAATTGTAAGAGGAAAAATAATTTAGTCAGAAGGCAAACATCAAGAATAGAAGGAAATTGGCAGGAAATATGTAGAAGAAAAATAATAACCATAAAGAAAAGTGAGAAGGAGGCCATCAAGAAAGTATGTGCCTTTTCCCTGATTTTCTTGGATAAAATACAGTTCCTAACTTCATGAATCAACATTGAGTCCTAAGCTTGCTGTTGTCAACAATCTTAATAGTTTTTGTTAATAGATGCAGTGCCAATAATCATAATAGACTTTGTTAATAGCTGCAGTGCCTTGGGAGTCAATTAAAACATTGAAATTAAAATGCAACTAATGAGTTAATTCTGAAATTAACTTTTAAATAAAATATATATGTCTCCTAGGTAGTTCAATTGCATATTGGTGAGTTTGAATATAAATCTTGTTATTGGTAGTTGGGAAAAAAATGGTCAATTCTAAGATGTTGTTAATTCATGTCAGATGAAGCAGTAGTAAGTTTCCTTCTACTAGGCTTCCCTGACATTATTAAAAAGCAGCTGTGTCTTTCATTAAAGTCTAGTATGTTTTAAAATACTGAAGCCTATTACATATATACTCATGTTTATAATTATATAATACAGTTATACAATTAAAGGAATAGATATCATAAGAGACCAATCGTAATTTTTTCTTTCTAACCTTGCAAAGACATACAAAATATTCAAACTTGTATCTTGAAATATCTTCAGCATTTGACTAATTACATGGTTAATATTTCTGAAAACCAAGGTCATTGTTTTATGAATTGTAATTATTCAATAATAATATATGTAATTAATAATGTTTAGATATACTTATTTTTAATTTTATATTCATGAGTGTTTTGCCTGCCTGTATATGAACAGATGTGTGCCTGATTCCCTGGAGGACAGAAACATATGCCATATCTCCTTGAACTGGTGTTACACATAGTTGTGAGCCACCATGTTGTACTTAGAACTGAAACTGAATACTCAGAAATGTGGTAATATATTGTTTATGATCTAATAAATCTTGCCCGAAGTTCAGGATAGCAAAGCAGTCAATCCACCAGAGAGCTGTTATCTTTACCAAGCCTGGGGTGATCCTGCCCTCTATTTGATGGGAGACTGATTGCCAGAATATGAGACTCTGCCCCTATCTTATATAACTCTCTAGTGCTGGAATTAAAGGTATGAGCTCCCAAGCGTTGAGTCATCCTTTGTGTGACCTCTGTTCCTCTTTTAGATTGCTTCATTCTCATGTAGGTCAGGGATGCCTTGAATTCACAGAAATCATCTGCCTCTATGTCTTCAGTTGTGGGATAAAAAGTGTGTGCCACCACAGCCCAACTTCTACAGCTGTGGCTAGTTTTGCATTTGATCTCCAGACAAGCGATCACCACACAGAAAGAGTAACAGATACCCTCAATCATTTAGGTATCTCTACAGGCCCATATGTCATTTCTTAAAAAAGAAATGGAGTCTTCTTTGCCAGCAATAACTCTGCTAATGTAAACATGACTACATGTCTTTAAAAACTTTAGAGCTGTTTTGCAAGGAATATTGAAACTTTGGAATTTAAATTAGAAATTCCGTTGACTACTGTGGGCAGTGCTAAGTGGACCATTCTGGTGAAATCGTGGAAGATATGGAAGTTGAGAGAAAAACTAGCTGTGGAAGGGCCTCATAAGTTATTAGAGAAGAATTAATCCAGGAAATGTGTGTGATAAGTTTCATTGGCATTATATTTTAGCAGAGAATCTGCCTTCCTTGTACCAATGTCCTGAAAAAATGAGTGAACTTGGAGTTAAAGCTGAGGGGCTTTCCAGGCAGGATGGGGTTAAGTCTCGTGCTGTAAAAGCTCCTCTGATTGATGTAGATCATCACCTTTTTATAAAAGTATCTTGTGTTGAACTGGGACAGTAGAATCAATCTTGTTTCCTTGGAGCTAGTAGAAAGAAGCTCCTGCAACTGTTTCCTCACGGGACTGGTCTACATCTTGAGGTGGCAGCAGAACTTTGAAATGTCATAAGAATTGGCTAAATGATAATCATTTTGAAGACCTGAGAGAGTTAAAATTAAGGAAAGCATATAAAACAGTTGGTGTCCTTAAAACGAGTCCCTGAAGTGGTACCGCATCAACTTGTGAAGTAGAGTCCTGAATTGCAGTAGCAAACATAGGATATTGGAGATTCAAATATGATGGGGTAATTGTCAAAGAAAGCTGCAGGTGTGGAGGTAGTGGTGACCTATGTGTGTTATAGGTATGAGGGAAATATACAGTTTTTGCTTTGGTGAATTTGACATATTTTGATTGTATAACCCTCTCCATGTCCATTAATTTCTCTGCAAACACCATAATTTCCATTATCTTTATAATTGAATTAAACACAATTTTGCATGTTCTCTATTTTTTCAAATTTAACCACCATAGAAAATCTACTTCCACTTTATATTTAATATAAATATTGAATCATTAAAATGGTTACTCAAATATGTCTCCGGAAAGACTTTGAGCTCAAGGTATAAATCTAGAAGTAGCTCAGCTGAACCATGTGTTCGTTTCATTTTCAGTATCATTGAGAAATGTGCACATTAATTTCCATGATGACTATACCAATTGCCAATCCATCAAACTTTAATAAGGGTTTATCTATTCCCAAATCTTACTAGCTCTTGCTGCTACTGGTCAGACTAGAGTGAGATTGATCTGAGAGTAATTTTAATTTATTTTCCCTCCTTTTTGATTACTATCACATTGAATACTTTTTCAAGTATCTGTTGCTATCTGATGAAATGACATCCAGTTCATACTTTTATTTGGAGAATTTGCAGCAACAGGGAAAATATTTTATTTTACTTTTCATTGTATATTTCACTTCATGCTTGATAAGAAGATAACTTTTAAAAAAACTCTGTAATATTGTGTGCGATTTTAATTTTAAGTAATTGTTCTAGAAATACTTAAATTTTTGGCATGCTTATACATTCAGCTATCTCCCTATAGGTTAAGGCATTCAAAATTATCTATGATACTCTAGAATTAATCCCCATTACTGAATATAGCAACCAGATTAATATGAATCTTCTAGGTACCTATTAAGCAGTCTAACAATGTGTTAATAATTTTATTAATTACACCTAAAATTGCTCATAGTAATTAGGATGAAAGAAATGAGAAAAAATGCCTTGTTTTAATTATATTTGAATTGTTATACCTACCAAATAAGTAAAACTATTTTCTTTTTTAATTTAAATTACTTTCCTTTCTAATTCATATATAAAACTTATATTCTTTATCTCTCTTTATCCCTGGATCTCTCTTTGCCTTTTTCATTCTATATACCTCCACATCTCTCATGTGGAATTTCTATTACAAAAAGTGTTCTATCAATAATATATGTTTTAATTGGAAAAGGTCTTGACAAATTATTACTTGTCAACAAAGATACATATATATATATATATATATATATATATATATATATATGGTATATACTTACATGTAAGTGAATATTATGTGTAAAATAAATGATAGAGGTATAATCCATATACCCAGAAGGGTTAGGTAAAGAAGAGGGCTGTAGGCAGGATGCATGGACCTCTCTGGGAATGGAAAATAGAATCTATTTTTTGGGTGTACTGGGGTGTTTAGGGACAGGAGATGAAAGGACCAGATGGTGGAGCCAAGTAAGAGAATTCAGGGAGGGACAGATGGAATTGGGAAGATTGGGAGTGGGTGTGGAAACCTAGTGCAGTGAAAACTTCCTGGAATTTGTGAGGATGGCTCTAGTTAGGACTCCTCATAATGGAGGATACTGAATCTGTACTGGCTATCTTTTATAACCAGGCAAGGCTTCCAGTGGAGGGACCAGGTTATATTTAGTTGAGTTGTTGATCAAGGGGGTTTCATGGACATCCCTATGTAATAAAGGTTGGTGCTGGGACAGAAGTTTGCTCTCTAAAAACAGAACATGGGGCCTCATTGCCAAACACAACATCCACACAGCTAACTGAATTCAGAGAGGTTAAGCTGGTGCCTGCACAAAGCCTTCATCCATGTATTCTAGTCTCTTGGCATGAGAAGATATTCTGGAGGCTATGGAAAGAGAGACACAGACACCAGCACAGACAGAACACCCTCTACCTACAATCTCCTGGTAAATGATATTCTGGGTCAATGGTGGTATAGAACTTGTGGGTGTTGTCAACTGATCTTTGGTTTAACTTGAGACTCATGCCACCAAAGGAAATTCTTTCCCTACTACTTGGATTGACTAGAACCACAGATTGGATAGACAAGATACATAGGGTAGAAACAAACACAATGGCAAGAAATAATAATAATTAAAAATATAAATAAATAAAATGTCTCAATGTCATTCTACTATATTCACTGGTCATCAGAGAGGCTTCCTCAGAGAGAGTGAAGTGACCCACAGGCATTAAGAAGGTCTAAATTAGGTCCCCACATAATCAACTATGCAGGGTTCACATGGGCTCAGAGGAACTGAAGTGACAAATATGGGGTTTGCATGGGTCTGTACCAGAACCTCTGAACATATGATATAGCTATTATCTTGGTGTTTTTGTGGAACTCTTAACAGTGGAAATAGGTGAGAAAAGAAACTATTTCTGAATTTTTAAAAGCTATTGGTTATGAAGTAAAATGATTTTGAATAAACTACTCAAGTTTTACATTTTATGTAGTATCATAAATTATCAACACATAAGATAGACTTAGATTTCTCCTATTAAATGTCAAATCATGTGCATTTTATGAGTATAAGATCATTGAAGTCTATGAATATTGAAGTTTCAGTGACTGGTGGCAAAGGAAATGCATCCTTGCCATCTGGAATTAATTGTAAATGAACATGATGGCTATTCAAATCAATACTAATATATTTGTTTTAAGTTAAAATAGCACAACTATATTTAAGTTTCTGGGCTCCCCTCAAGATCATATGTATTTTTGACAATTCATCAAAATTTTATGTTTTGCTCACTATATTCCATATGTACTTCTCTGTAAGAAGAAATACCAGATAAGCTTTGTCTGTCTTGCTTTTGCAAAATGTTAAGCTTCACTTCCATCTTTCTTGTTGAATGTTGATTTTTCACTCATTAATGACTACAGCATACTCATTAGAATTTCAGTGATCTCTTGTCACCACTGAAGGCTCCCTTCTCAACTATAAAATAATGGTTATGGGCTCAGGTGAGAATAAACAGAAGATGTCCTTCCATGCTGGCTAGCTTTTGTAATTCCAGAAGGAATTTCATGCAAGAGGCCAGGGAAGAAAGGCATCAATGGTGTTGCAACCAAGTGGTGAACCCTAGTAATGATCAAACTAACCTGCCAGGAAAGATACCTAAAACAGGTAAGACTATTAGAGAAAAAATAATTATATGTTGCTTGAATTTGATGCCCACCCAATGGAAAAAAATTCCAGGCCTGTTACTGTAAGCTCAGTAACAAGCCAATGCCTAGAGAAGTTCTAGACCACACAGAAAGAAACCTATTAATATTTAACTAAATTGATATAGGATAAAATTAACTTCCAAATATCTATGTTTATATGTATAAACAAAAGCTAAACTCTGATTTAATCAGAAAATCTTTTATTAAAAATGAATGGCAGTGAATACAGTCAATTATGGCAGCCTTATGATGCTAAGAGAATGAACGGTTGGGGGTCTATCCAGCCTAAATGAATTAAACACCACCTATTCCAAGACTCAGTGAATAATATGGATGAGGATGTGGGGAGGGTGGAGATACAGGGATGTGAGTTGATATAAAATGTCACCCTTAAGCACTATAGAGCCATCACTAAAATGAATTCACACTTTTATTATTATTACTTGATTTGGACCTGCATAATAGGATCTGTCTTTGGTGTGGGTTAAGGCTTTGGGGTATTTGCCCTTTATTGTACTAGTGCTTTTGTTATGACTCATCTCCATGACTCAGGGCACATGTTCCTATTGATAACATGAAATGCGTGATCACAAAGAAGGCATGTGTAAAACCAAATGAATCTCAAAACAACAATGTCAACAAAATGACAGCAATGTGAGAAAGATATGTTCAGAAATGGGAGAGTGGGTGGTAGACAGAGCTAATAAGGGAACTAAGAGAAGATGGCATGAGAATAATACATATGCATTATACACACCTATGAATTAACAAAAGCAAATTTTATTAACTATTTATTAACTAAATAGTATTAATTTTATTAACAAATTAAAGGGACGATAGTTTCCGGGAAGGTTTTACTTTTCACCCCTTTTATTTAAATTGGATAATTCTACATATTGTAGATGTCGAAGGGAAGATATGGGTTCACAGGGGTCCATCAAAAGAAAACCCAGAGACATTTTAAAGAATGAACTTAGCCTTGCATGGCTGCAGGAGTCTTCAGCCTCAATGGTCTGAAGCACTTTCTCTATGCCAAGTCATTTTTATTGTTCTAGGTATTTACACTTTGGCAGTTGATTACCATATGCTCAGACAACTTGAATGAGGCTTTCAAAAGGACAATGCCAAGTGCAAAGTTTCAATTCATCAGGTACCAAAGTTTTCCCACTTCCTGAACCAAGTTTTGCATATGCTTTGTATTCTTGGGAAACTCTCAGATGAGGATCACATAGGCAGATAAATGGTATCTGCTCAACAAAGGATGGATTAGGGGTAGGTGTTAATTCTCCTGAGCTAAGGTTATTGTAGCCCATTTCTGGTTAGAGCTAGTGGCTTGCTCTGTGGTGCCCAGTCCAGCAGGATTCTACCACATCAACCTCATCTCAAAGCTTTGATAATCTGTTAGATTTAGATCACTTTCAAAAATGTTTCTTGCATTGATTGATGTTTATTGTTCATAATTACTAGACTTATATGCTAACATCCCACTCATTGTGTTTTAGAGTCTTTACTAATGGCTGGAGCAATGGATCAATAAGTGAGGTGTTGTGCCACAAGCATGAGGAACGGAGTTCAGGTCTTCAGCAGCCATCTAAACACCAGGAGTATCACCAACCACGTAGAGCCTTACCCACCAGTCATTCAAGAGAAACACTTCTAAGCTCCGTGTTTAGTGAGAAATCTTATCTAAAACTACAAGGTTGAGATTGACAAAGGAAGAATGTGGACCTTGAATTCTGGCCTCTACACTCTTACACATGAGTAAGCACATCTCCAGTCACATGTATGTACACAAGCACACAAATACCACATACACATGTATACACTCACACATGTACACACAAACAATTTTGACTACAAATAAAATTGACTCCTTTCCTCCCCCTCTGATCTCTTTATTCCTGAGTTCAGCATTCAGCAGGATTCTGGTTTGTTACCAGCTGTTCCTAATTTACCTTCTTTTTGTTGTTGTTTGTTTTGTTTTGTTTGTTTTTTCACTCAGGGTTTCTCTAGGTAACAGCCTTGCCTGTCTTAGAACTGATTCTGTAGACCACACTGGCCTTGAAAACACAGAGATTTTCCTACCTCTGCCTCCTGAGTGCTGGGATTAGAGGTGTTTGTCATTACCTCCTGGTTTATTTTCTTACCACTGTCAGAATATACATTACTATGGCACTACTTATAGCATAACTTCCAAAGGGACTCCATCTCCACTAGTTGTATATGTTATATATCCACCATAGACTACCTTGTGTTCAAGGTATGTGAATGTGGATCAAGTTCATAATCAATTAAACTCTATTACCCATAAAGTCTCTGGAAGATTTTGTAATAGAATTAGATTAAACTCAATCATTTTGTACACTTAGGGGCTGTGGCCTTCCACTGGTAAGGAAACATCTATAATCACCCTCACTGCTGTCCTAGGTAGGGATCTACTCATCCTTCCATTTCAACAATCTGTTACCACTGATTTGCCTTTGTTGTTACTGTATCTTCTTCCTGGATAGTCATTTGTCTAGAATGTGTGCATGACTCTGTTGCCATAATCCTCAGATCTTAGCTAGCAAGCTGTTTCTTCATCTTGAACATGCTTCTTAACATAACTTGAAAAATAGACATATGTGCTTTTATTATGTTAATCATTCTCTGAAATATAATTTGTATTGCTTCTTTTCTGTATCTGTAACTTCCCACTTATTCACTGGAAGAAAATGGAAATAGTACTCGGTGATCTATCCCTGGCATTTAATAAAGAGATCAAGATATCACTGAGAAAGGTTGATATTTTCCTCAGTATGTCAGTAAATAACATCCAAGTGAGTAAAACAAGGATGAGTTTTATCAGAAAAAAATCTGCAAATTTATAAAATCATATCCTTAAAAATATGTACATACTAGTTTATTGATTAATGTGTGCCAGACATTAAGTAATAGACATAGGCTCTGCTGCCCCCGACAATAACCTGTGAGGAAGATAATGGCTTTAATTTTACATTTCAGGAACCAGTTATAGAGAAGCTAATTCATTTGGGCATAATGTATTACAAACTTATCGATCAGATAATTTAGATTCTCTACTGCATTGTTGTTATCCTTTAATTGAAAATGTGAAATGGAAATGGAATGCATCTGTAGGTTCACGTCATCACTCAAAATGTTCAGAGTTTTAAATCAGAGAGGTATGCTTTTATGTCACTCACTGATTGTTCACTTACTAAAACAAAAATAAATGAAAGAACCTCCTCATAAGAAAATTAGAACATGTTAAAAATGGTAAAATGTGGAGTATCCTGAAGCATTTATGCTTTTACAATTACAACCTTTGCTATTCACATATCTACAGCAAAAGTGATCTACCTCATATTTCATTATGACATGTTAATATCATGTTTGTTGAATTAGAAGTCAATGGGTCATGAGAATAATAATAATTCTAAGAAAGCAAACATTTAACTTGTTTTCCTAAAATCAGGGAAAAATAAAATACTTGACATTTTGACACAGGTCTGACAGGATTTATATTCATAATACTGAAAGAAAATCACAAGAATTAAAATAAGCATGTTTGTTGTCATAAATATTAAAATTGTTAACAATAACCTAGCATTAGTAAATAAATCTACATTAAATAATTTAATGCAATTATAATAAGCATTACTTTCTATCTAGAGAATTGAAATATAACAGGACTGTATTGGTTAGGAAAAGTTTTCTGATTTGCCTTGAAATAACAATGTGCCTGGTATATTTTAAAATTTCAAAGAAAATAGTCACATTACACCCCATTTACCATGGGAATCAATTGTTAAATCTAAATCTAATGTTTAAATGTAGATAATAAGCACATTTAAAAACTTCATCCAGTTCCAATATTTAGCAATAGCCTGAGAATACTTCTATACACTAAGGTGGCATGAATGTAGAATTTTGGGGGAGCTCAATTCAATGCCTGTGTTTCTAGACAGTTTTCAGTAGCGAATTCTGGTTGTGTAAAATTATGTATCACAATGTAATATGGTCTTGTTTTCATGAAACATAGTTCATGAAATGTCTGTAACTGAAAAAATATCTCAATGGCAAGGAGCACATAATATTCTTGCAGAGGAAGGCATTCCTTTCAGATCACCCTTGCCAAATATCTCACAGCTTCCTATAACACAATTTCCAGGGAATTCAGTTCCCTCTCTGGCTTCCACTGCCACCTGTACTCTCATGAACTTTCCCACAAAAAAATCCATGTACCCATAAACATGTAATCAAAATGCAAAAGCAAAAAGAAGAAAATGTAACACCAAGATAGGGGCTATAGAGATGGCTCAGTGGCTAAAATTTCTAGTCCTTCAAGCATGAAACTTTGAGTTTGGATTCCCACAACCATGATAAAATGTTTGGAATGTTTTCTCTGTCTGTAACCCCACCATTGCAGGGAAGGGGAGGAGTGGTTTTCAAGCCACTCAGATTAGCTCTAATGGCTCACTTCCAACTACTGACATACCATGACAGAAGGCAAAAAGATGGAAAGCCATGAACAAGACACTCAAAATCCTCTTGCTTTGGCATACACATTCTCAGGCTAAACTACAATCACATGCATGCAATATATATATATATATATATATATATATATATATATATATATATATACAGTACAGCATCAACACACACACACACACACACACACACACACACACACACACACACTCCCACACACTTGATCACATGCACAAAGGAATTTGAAGACAAAATAGGAATGATTTATGCCTTTTAGCCTCTCTGTGCATAAAACAAGCATAATCACTAGTTACATGGCCATAAATCCTTATAGCACACATTAGTAGCATTTATTAAGTGTTAAATGCTAACAAGGCACAGTCACAAGAGAAATTGCTTTATGCAAAACAAAGTTGGGAACTGCTTATCTGTTACCCATATTCTGGTTTAACTAGTAAAAGTAAGGTGTGTTTTGCCTTATTGTTTCTTTATGTTGTGTATGTATGTAGCTATAGGCCTCTATGATCCACACTGATAAGATTATGTTATCTTTGTATAATTTGTGTTCTTTGTAGCTGTGGACATATAACACAGGCTATCTCAGTTTATATCCAGGTTCTCAAACTAATTTAGCTTGTGAATGCAAATAATATTCATAAATCCCTCCATGTACCAGTTGTCTCATATGCAAATGAGACTAAGGCATCCCTAAGCTCCACATGGTTGCTTTAATGAAGTAAGGATGATTTACTTCATTGGAGTAGACTGTTATTGCAAATGGAGGACGAACACTAGCTATTTTCACTATGAAACCAATTTCATTGTTTCTCTACTACTTTCCATGAAGCCTAATAGTCATCTACTGGGTAGCATCCTTTCCAAATCCAGTCAGGATGGCATTGAAAGAATGAACAATAATTTATTTCATTGATGGTCTTTAAAGTTATTACTTATCCTTTCTATATAAAGCCTCCCAAATATCAACTTCTTTGTTTTCTACAAATAGTATTTAACCTTATAGTCATTGATGATATACATTGAAGGAACTCTGATGGACTCCAATGCAAGCAATTGAGTGGAAAAAAGCAAAACAACCAAAATAACCCATTTAATTTTTAAGTCACATGATAAAACATAACAGCTTGTTTTCATAAACTATATTTTCTCACATTGTTAACATTTATACTCCAGAATAAGTAGTAATTTTATATATTTACATTTATGTTTTTAGGTTTGGATGAATATGAACCCGTTTTGGAGACAGTCCATTTTAGCAATTTGCTCAAAATGTGTAACAACTTTTAACTTTTTGTGGTGACATGTTATTTATGACGTATTAAGGCTTGCATGAAGATTCAGGAAGAAAAATTAGCCACAAGCCTAGAAGCCAGGGATACATCTTAAATCTCAGCAATCAGAATCTAGGAGGTCCTGGTACATACCTTTAATTCTAGGACTCAGGATAAAGAGGTAGAATGATCTTCGTGTGTCCAAGACCACCCAGTTCTACACAAGCTTATATTCATCTACAAGAAAATTATACCCCACACCTTTAATTCAAGTATGAAATGGTTACAAAAGACATGAACAAAGATTCAATAGGAGGCATCCATTCTACAGATACACTGAGGAGAGGTTACAGTCTGAGGCTTGGTGAGAGCTTGTGGGGAGAGCATCAACCCAGCCTGAGGTGGAGGTAAGAAGCTAGTGGGAGCTGCTTTGCCTTTTTGAAATTCAGCTTGAAGTTTGAACCCCAACATCTGTTTCTGGGTATTTTATTTTTTCATGCTACACATTTTCCTAAGTCTTAGGGCTTCTACCACCTTTCTATAAAGAGCCATGTAATAAAAAGGTGAACTAGGCTTTGGGGAAGATTCATTAGATAAGTCCTTTTTTGTGCCATGAGAATTAGTATCATAGTTTGGATCCCCATAGCCTCAGTAAAAAACAGCATGGACATGGTAATCTACTTCTACTCTCAGTTTAGATGAGGCAGAAAACAGGACTGACAGCACAGTGGGTTTCAGATTATACAAAACAGTGACAATGAACTCCAACTTCAACAAGTGACCCTGCCTAAATATATAGTTTGGGGAGTGATCACACATACATGCATGCACATTACATTACATAATATGAAAAAGGTGATTTTCATCAACAGATATTTTCATCAAAAATTTGAAAAAGAAACATTTGCTTTATTACTATGCTTGTCATGGAATAACAACTTAAATAAAATTTGGGAATATAGTTACAAAATTCATAAGTAAAATTTGAGTTATGTTTTGATTATTAAAATAGCATAACTCTGCTTACAAATACAAAATAACATGATACAAATATTACATTACATAGAGAATCATGAGAAAGTTGCTTCAGGGAATTTTAAATACCAAACACAGAAAATCCACTATTTCTTCCTTTGATGTTTTCAAAAAGAATCTTACTATGTAGCTCAAGGTGACCCTGTGACCTTCCTCCTGCTACTTTCCAAGTGCTGTGGCTCCAAGGCATACATATCTCCCTTTCCTTTCCTCCCTTGAAACTCTCCTATAAACCCTTTCCTGCTCTCCTTCTACTCTATGGACTCTTTTGACTAATTTTTATTGCATGCATATATGCATATTCATGAAATATTGTATGTGTACATAAACATGTATGTTCTTAAGTAGAACCTGTTGAGTTAGTATAATATTAATTGCATGTATGTTGTTAGAGCTGACCATTTGGCACTTGACAAATTGTTGCTGTACTTTTCCATGGAAAGGGCAATATTTCCTGATCCCAGCTTTCCTTTGTTGACTATCATTATTTATATAGGGTTGAGACATCCACTTTGGGATGTCCGTTGTTGTTCTTTGTTATCTCATGTTTATAATTACATCATTTCTTCCCTCTCTTTTCTACCTTCAAAAATTCCAATATGCTCTTTCTTCTCTATCAAATTTATGGCCTTTTTCACTAGTTGTTTATATAAGTATGTATGTATATTGATATATATGTGTATGTATACACACTGGAATCTCTTCTACAATGTTCTTGGAAATCATGTGTCATAACAGAGCTTCAGTTATACACCTACCATCAACCAGACTTACTTGCTTGCATGTAAAGGTAGGTCATAATTTTACAAAATTAAAGGAAATTATCAATGTGACTTGTAATTTCTGGTTTGGTTAACCTTATTTTCTCTTTGTTATCTAAGTTAGAATTTTCACAATACTATAAATCAGTGTTTGTATTCTGTTCATGTCTCCCTTTTCTCCTCATAGTTAATCAAGTTTATGTGGCTTTTCCTGCCCAGGATGTCTGAGTGATGTTGGTATGTCACTTGAGAACAAATAGTGAGGAGTATATGTTAAGTTCTTCCGTACCTGCTTTCACAGCCACAGAGATGCTCAGGCTTTCCTAATGTTCTCATATTGGTACATTTGATGTCAGCTTCAGGACCTTTCATACAGACATAAAGACTGTTTTCATCCAAAGATGCTAGTCCATACAAACACACAGACAACAATTCCAAGATTTGAGTTCAATATTTGGTTTTATAAACTGCTTAAATGGAAAACCATTTTTTCATCAAAGAAAACATTTCTGTAAAGAACTTTGATTCTATTGCTTGATATTTAAGCAACAAAAATTAATTTAATACTATGAATTATACTGAATGAAAATTTTATGTTTTTTCATGAATTTTGTTATATGATAAAATCCTAAATAGTTTGAATGTATCCAATAAAATATGTTAAAACTTAAGAAATAAATACAGCAAATCATATACAAGATTCTTCATTTACCCAGTCATTAAATTTAGTGTTCCACAAGTAAAATACTTTATTATATTAATATAAAAGAAAATTATCTTAAAATTGATTAGATTTGATCATGTTCAATTTTAGTAATTTCCTGTCATTTTCTTCTTCCTCTTCTTTTGATACTGCAGCTAGTTACTCATCAGAGGCTGTCCTCAACGGCATTGATTTCCTCAAGTTGACCTAGTGCTAAAGCTTTCTCCTGTCTCTGTCTCAGGAGTAATTGGATTGCATGGAATTTTCATGTGTGCTATAATGCAATTCATTTTATATTAAAATTTCACTCAGAATGAGCTTGACATGTTATCATAGGTAGATGAAATGAATATTGCCAACATGTTTAGTTCATCACAATTATAACTCTTTGGTCTATGCAAACCTGACATTGTGGTATAATAAGATTAATATCATTTTTTTTTATCTTCTAAAGTCTATTGTTCTCATAACAGCTATTGTCTTCTGTCAAAGGAGCTAATGAGACATTATTCAAATCACAACAATAACTTGATGCTATGCTATTTATCAAATTTGGCTGTAATAATCTAAAGACATAAGTTGCTTGCTTGGCCTCTATTGGGACATGATGCTATGCAGTAGAATGTTTTAGCCAATGTAACTTAAATACAGAATTTGTAAATGTGTACCTATTAAAGAATATAGGCTTAGTACAAAATTGTCATTTTAGCCAATGTAAGCAGCAGTTTTTAATGATAATTCCTCAGTGGTATAGGAAGAACTGTTTCTATCACAATAAACACATTTTGGAGTATGTTATCTGTCATATGTTCACCATTATCATTAAGGTTTATAACTCAAAATATTCAACACATACATACCTCATAATATATTCAAAAGATTATCTATTATGCTTGTGTTATTTTTGTCTGTTTGTCAGATACAAGAAAATGAGAGTAAAGGAAAGAAATTAGATGATTAAACAAGATCCTTTTAATGAAGTGAATATTGAGTGCCTATCACAGAATTGCAAAGCACAGGATATGCAAAGTGTATAACAGAAACGAACATCCTGAGGCCTTAGTGTTAGAAACATAGCTCCTCATTCAGACATTTTGTGCCACCTAAAGGGTGGAACAAACAAACGAATGTAAAGTGACAATGGGTCTAAAATTCATATTCCAGGGGCACAGACTCATCAAACTGCTGGGACTCAGCCATGACCCAAAAGAAAAGTGTCCTTCTTCTGACATCTTATAATTAATATCTTATTTAATATCATATTTGAATGGAGGTTATGGAGATTAAATCTTTCCTTTGTTTTGTTTTGTTTTGTTTTTTTTTTAGAGGGGAGATTAAATCTCAAGAAATACGGAATCTTGTATTTTTTTCTCCTCTAATATTACAGATTGTATACTATACTATTGTATAGTACCGTATTCTCCTCAGATTGTATAAATGCAACTTCAACACCATATGCCCAGGTTAGTAATTTCCACTGAGCACTGACGTTGGTAAGAAGAGCAAGATCAAGATCGAGACTTCTATATAAAGACAGTTTTTTGTTTATTTGGTGTTTTTTGTTTGGGTTTTTTGTTTGTTTGTTTTTCTTCAGCTGTTGCTTATTGACATTCAGCTGGGCACTATAATCACAGGACTGGAGACACTCCCGCAGGACGGAAGGTGGGGAGTGGAGTATGTGTCTGCAGCCACAGCTGAGTAGAGGGCACAGGGAGGAGTGAGGGAGGACACAGATGCTGGGGAAGCAAATCAGGCCCAGGATCAAGAGTTAACTACACAGGAACCTGGGCCCCATGCCCTAAGACCTACTCTTGCTGTCTCCTGACTCCAGGCCTGGGCTGAGAGTTCCCTGGGCCACTTTCTACGGGAGCAAAACAGATATTGCTACCCTTTTGTGATAACGGCAGAGGGTTTCCATTTCTGCATTTCTCCTTCACCCCTAGATTGGGTAGGGCCATATGATAGACAGCTAGGCTTTATTCCATGTTTCAAAGTCAATATTTTTTCCGGTGTCCCATCCCACCAGCAACACACTAAGACCCAGAGAGAGTGAGCACTACAAGCATTGCTGGCCTCATGGATGGGATGGGGTAGAGAATGGGAAAGGGGCTAGAAGACAGGCTCCAGATAACTTTTGAAAAATTCAAATAAAAAATCTCAGTGACATAGCATTACCTACCAGTCACAGTAGCTGATAAACACACACATACACAAAGAAAAAAATGTTATTAATATTGAAGTTATAGAGACTAGAAAACCCTTGTATACCAACATGGAAACACAACAGAAAACAAAACAACAAACAAAGCAAATGCCAAAACGTGGAGTTTTTTCAAAAAGCAAAGACTCAATCTAGTAAATGGTCCAGCTTGTCTACTTTGCATAATGCATTCAGTTATGCAGTACTACCCAACAATTAAAATGATTTAAATCCTTATACAGCAAAATGAAAGCATTGGGGGAGACTATATTCAGCTTAATATGTCAATACCCATAATTAAAAATATGACATTTTGTATATGTGAAAAACTAAAAAGTTGATGAAAATTTAAAATGCTGGTTTATAAGCACTGGAAAAAGTCATGGAAATGGACAGTAAAAAAAGTTGGTTTCTAATGACAAAAATAGGCAAAAACAATAAAGCCCTTTTTGTGTAGGACAGTGGGGATGCAATAGTTAATTGAATGTCCAGTTAATAAATAAATGAAAGATGGAAGCTCTAATACCATACCTAGGATGTGATGAGAAGATGAAAAGGCTCAAAAACCCAGAAGATCAAAAGGCTCAATAACCTAAGAGTAGCAGCATGTACTGTTCACGTGTGTCCAAACAACAGTGTACCTCACAACACTACTGTTCTGCATCTCCAGGAATTCTTCAGTGAAAATTGAAATTTTCCTATACAAGGGGTAGTTTCCATGGGACGATTTGCTTGTATACTTCACTGGTAAACAGTAATTCTTTTATTCTCACTGCATCTGAAATTGTGTGAGCATCAATTTATACTATGACCTCACTTCTGGAGCAGACACAGAGAATATGGATTCTGTTTATTCTCTATCCTACTCTTTGCCTATAGACCTTTTGAATATATAATGTGTAATACTTTTAACATTATCAAAAAGAGCAAAATTAAGTATGTATAACTACAGGGTCACAAATAATAAAAAACAAACTATTTATTAAACTTATGCTTTATCCTTAAAGAGTGACAATGCTTGACAATGCCCATGGAACAGGTGTTTTTCCTTGTTATAATAAGGTTGGTTTTATCCTGTGGGTTGTCCCTGGTAATGGACATTGATAGGGTTTTGGTACACTGCTTGAAGTGCCAATACATATCTAAAGAAATAAGGATAAAAGCATTATTATCCTGGTATTTCAAAAATAACAAAATTCAGTATCATAAAACTCCCTTAAACAAAAAAATATGAAGGAACTGTGAGCACCTCTCCATCACTGGGAATCATGACCTGCTACCATTTACCCAATTAGATACGTTAGGAGATAATACCACTCCTGAGTCATTTTATCAGCTTTCAAGCATCAGTCAGGAGAAGAATAATATGGAATCAAGATGAGCTGGAAAATGGCTCTTTTCTTCTTTAGCCGCTCATCTCTGTGGGTAGACATCAATATCTATTACTAGACCAGTGTGAGTGCTCACTACAGATACAGTAGGATGCCTGATTTCCATTTTTTTCCTCAACTTACCTCGGTTCTAAAGTTCATCAGCTACAGGGAAGTGCAGTTACTTCCCACTGAGTCCTTATTCAGTTCCTCATCTCAGTCAAATCCCTGCCACAAAAGCAATGTCATTATTCTGTGTATTAAGCCATGACTGCAAGGGCCATTCTAATTCTGGCTAGAAGATTTTCATTTTAAGAGGAAGATAAGCAATGCATTTTGATTTTTCACTCCATGAAATTCCTCTTCACCATGGGCGATGGTACTTGAGCTGCCATTATGCATCTCTGATCACATTTTATTCATCTTTTGTCATTTTGTCTATTTAAAAGGAATAATCCACATCCAAGCATTCTTTACAACACATACTTTATTATCTACTTGAATTATATTCATTAAAGAGCTATCCCATTTGGAAGCAACTAAATATGACACATAAGGCAATTGACTATGATATTTTCAATATTCTGAACATATATAGAAATCAGATCAGGAGATTAGTACTGTCCTTGATGGTGGGGATGAAACCATATTACATGGCTGTTCCTTGAAAGAATCCACCATTATACAATACTTATGATACTTTGATTCTGAGTATCTGAGTATTGGATTTTTTTAGCAAAATCATAAAAACTAAATGATCAAATTTATTTTATATAATTTAAAAATGATTTCTTTCTCACCTTTATCATGGTTATAAATAAATTTATAATCTTTTCAAGATATATTATCCACATCACACGACTCTCTGACTTAAAGATTGAAAGTATCTCTAAGATCGAATATCAAACACTGAGAAATTATTTAATAACTAGAATAACTCTAAAGGCAGTATTGTATTCATTATCCTTATTTTTATAAACATATTCACTGAGATAAGTGAAAGATCAATAAATATATGCAGAGAAAAATGTGCAATATGAGATTAAGTACATGAACATTCTTCCATTGAGGGCAAGAAAATAATCCTTTTGTGGTAGATGCTGCTGCACATATGAAACAATCAAATTCTTATGAATACATATTTCATAAACTGATAAACACTAAACACTTGTAATATATTGCATGTTTAATTTTTCATGACTAATATCATCGATGTATTTAATAAATGATTAACTTATGTCTTAAGATTTTTTAATTTGGCTCATATACAAGGATAATATTTTGTGTGTGGATGCATTTTTCTACAAGCAGCACTGGTATTCTGCCATTCAATAAGATCAGACTGTATCCTAGAAAGTGAAATTAAAATTAGTAAAATTAAATATTTTGAGGAGTAGAACTGTATACTTGCTAGTTCTCCTAACCATTTACTTGTTGTTGGTCTTTGATATACACTGAATGGTATAATGAGAGATTTAGGGTGCAATAACGATCGCAGTGCTAAGTGTTTTTCTTTTAGGACTACATGATGATGTTATACATAATACTTGGTCTATTGTGTTCATAAATCCTTTGGCCTGTATTGTTTTATAGCCAGTGATGAGAGATGCCATTCTGTAAATTCTTATTGGATAATGAGTAAAACACTGTTGGAAAATAGGAAGACAAGGTAAACAGGACTGGGGGACAATAAGGATTCTGGGAGATGTAGAATAGATTTAAGGTATAGAGACTTCAAAGAAGAGATTCAGACACTCTCAACAGTAAGATAAGACCATGGAAACACTTAGATTGATAGAAATGGGTTAATGTTTAAGACAGAGCTAGCCAATAAGAAATGCTAGTAACTGGCCAACAGCTTTATATCTAATACAGTGTCTGTGTGTTGTTCAGAGCTGACATGGCTGTGGAACCAGGCTGGTGGAAAACTACCCTAGCAAGCCAGTGTCACATTGTGTAGATTATCTTCTGTTAAAGTTCTCTTTCTAGGAAGTATTTGTTATTTATTCATATTAATTTAAAAGAGATCATATTTCTAGTTCTTTATACTTTCTGTTGAAAACTGGACATTGACAGTTTTAGTGTGTTAATAGTGAAATTAATGTGGTAAAAGATTCAAATTTTGCCTCTCTTTCATTGTGTTTTCTGTTCTTTGAGTTTTGTTGTTGTTATTGTTGTATGTTCTTCTTTGCAGAGACTAAGCCATCATTTCTATCATTATTTTCTGAGACTCTGGATTTCTTTTTATTTTTTTTTAATTTAATTTATTATTTTACATGTCCATCCCAGTTCCCTCTCCCTCCCTCCCTCCCTCACTTCCTCCTTCCCTCCCTTCCTTCCTTCCCTTTTACCCTCTCTGCCCTCTCACATGTACTCTAACCACCCTCCCCTCCCATCCCCCCACCCCAATCCCATATGTAGGGGAATGCCATCCAGTTGGGGTCATGTAGGTCTGACAGGTCAGGTGAAGTAGGGACTAGGGATTCTCTCCTGTCTCTAGATTAAGGCAGTTATCTCTCCATGGGGGATGTGTTAGCAAAGTCCTTTTGTGCACCAGGGATACATCCTGGCTCCCATTTCTGGGGTCCCTTAGAATGCTCAGTCCTTCTGGCTGAGACCCATATTCAGGGGGGCCTGAGTCAGTCCCATGCTGGCTTCCCAGCTATCAGTCTGGTGGCCCTTTAGGTCCTCCTTGTTCAGGTAAGCTGTCTCTATGTGTTTCTGCCACCTGGTCTTGCCCTCTCCATCTACATCTGAGTTCTACTTCGACTCAGTGTTTATGTATGGGTGTTTGCTCCTGTTTCCAACAGGTATTAGTTGAGGGCTCCATGGATAAGTTAGTTATTGATCTCACTCTCCGGGAAGGAGACTCTGGATTTCTATCTGCAGTCCATGGAACATTTGTATTAGCAGTGTGTGTGTGTGTGTGTGTGTGTGTGTGTGTGTGTGTGTGTGTGTGTGTGTGTGGTGTTATTTTGGAAAAGTCTAGACATCAAAGTCAGGCTGCTGGAAGGTGAATACAGGGAAAAATGAACATGTAAGGAGATTAAGTAATCAAAACCACTCTAATATGTATGAATAAGACTACACACCTACACAAACATTATAGGTATACAAATATTCAGATGTCTAAATATACCTCAAGTACATTAAGGATATATGAAGTTATGAACATAGAGACATCTGTATTAAATTTAAATCAATCTATACAAACCTTCATTATGTGGATATCAGCTTTCTTTCCTTTTTGCAGTAGATATGGTATTTGAGAATTCTCACTTACAATCCTTCATATGTGATTTAAGGATTTTATTAAAAATATGAAAGATAACTAAAACTTCAGGTCTCAAACTTTTAGTTGAAATGTAAAAGTTATAAAGGAGAAAAAAATTGATTAGATTACAGAAAAAGTAGATCACTGGCCAATGGAACAAAATATCATTGCACTAAACATTTGTTTACTTCATACTGAAATACGTTATGGTTCAGTTAAATATTATTTAGCAAATTATCAAAATTTTATGTAAACATAACTGATTTAGTATATATATATATATATATTCAACTATTTTCTTAATTATTAGAGAAAATAATATGTTTCTTATCAAATAATAGATAAAATTATGCATTTTAAATAAGTTTACTTTATATAACTTTGTAATTTTCTTTCAAACTTGTTTCCTTTCAATTTAACCTTTATCAAATACCGAAAAATAATGAGAGAAATGAAAAAGAGAATATTTCAATATGTCTATCTTGGCAATATTGTCATTTTGCTGAAAAATGCATGTTTAACATATACTGAAGAAAATTAATGTTTAGAGAAATTACTGATTATCATTACAGAGGTCAACTGAATAAATAGATCTATGTCACATGTTTCATTTTACAAGTTAAGTTGATTGCTTTACTAAAATTGATTTTGCCATAAATATTATACCTTTAAAATTGCAAATATGGTAGTTTTTACATTTATCCATTCTAAAATGTTTGCAAGTATTGTCTCTGTATCATATGGTTATTTGCTTAATTGTTATTTCAAATTCCTTCAACCCTGTACCCTGTAGAGACTGAACAAAATTTATAATCTATATCACGTCATTGGACTTTTAAAAATAGTGTTATCACTATTTTGTCTAGGAAAATTTTCATTCATTCCACATTATCATACAATCATAACTGAATTCATTTAACTATATTTAAAAACTATTAAATTATTTTCAAAATAATCAATAGCATCTGTAACTTATAATTGTCTCTACTTTTTACCAATTTGTAAAACATTTTGTTCAATCATCCCATATGGGCTACATAATTTCAAGAACTCTTATCCTAACAAGCCCTGTCCCAATTTATGTCTGACTTTGCATTGTCTGAGTTAATGAAATTGAATTGCATCCAAGAAAAACCCTGAAGGTGATAAAAATAGATGAGCCTTTATTTCCAATTAGTTCTTCAATGAATTCTTGTGTAAATATAATAATCTGAATGTAATTTCATAGAAAATATGGCTGACAGCCATGGCATCATTGAATTTTCTCTGAAGTGGCCAATGGTTGATTTTGGAACTCAGAGTATTGACCAACACATTTCTTAATATGTCCAGTTACTGATAAAATATCATTAGATTCTTTTGTCTCTTATTAACTTAGTAAATTTGCAATGAAACAAGATTGCATAAAAGTGTGCATAGCTGCTACGGAAAGCATTACAATCCAACATAGTATAATTTAAAACCTCTTCTATCTACTTAAACCTCTATTGACTGCAGAGCTTAAGGCCATAGGATGAATTGAAGCCTATATTTTGTGGTGAATCCTCACCGTAAGATTTATTAAAAATCCACAATGTCTAAAACAGTGTCTTGAACTGCAAGGAACTGAATGAAGAATCTGCTTCTTTGCAGGAATTTGTACGAATATAGAAAAGCAATTAAATGAACATAGAATGCTGTGATTATAGAGGAGCAGTGTGTTAACTCCAGAAAAAGACGGAGTTCTAACCTAGTGTTAATTAAGTGGGATTCAGAAAAGAAATGCAAATCGATAAATGGAACCAATACTGGCAACACGCATATACTTCTGCTGCTTCATGTAAAGGTAAGTATCTTTTGTGCCATCAATAATATGAAAACCTGAGCCACCTAATAAAATTGAATTGTATCTATTATGGACATGAGATATTGCATTCTTATGACAGAGTAGCAAAACAAAACATGCAGTTTGATGGGTTTGTAAGGGTAAGGCTCACTGAGTAGTGACTGCACTGAGAAACCCTTTTTTGATGTCTCTTATTGAGAAATAGCAATAGTTGTCTCATGGTAAGTTATATAGACTTAACAGAGGCAGCGATGAACTTTCTTCTTAACAATAATAAAGTATCTTTAAGTAATAATGATTAATCAACTATAATTTTAAGTAAATAAGAAGTATTTATACATTAATATAATTAATAATAGGTCAACAGTAGAAGGTGTCTTCAAACCAAATACATCATTAGAGAGCCTAAGTAATTGTTTTTGCAAAGAACCTTGGGGTATGTATATATAAATTTTGAGGGAACAAGGTGTGCGGAAGGCAAAGGAAATCTAATACATAAGTGCCACAAAGATGCAAGAAGGAACTTGAAAGATAGAGGATTATTCTAAAAGGATACATATTCTATTTTTTTCTGAAAATATACTATCAGTTGCTTTGAAAAAAAATGTTACAGGTAAAAAGAAAGAAACCAAACATATCAGAAATTAGAGTTTTATATTAATAAATATTAAAACAAAAATATTTCAATACATTTGTCACAAATAAAATGAAGTTATACTTCCTTGGAAACCATAGATTCAGTTTATTAAATCAGTTCCCGCATAATGACATAATATCCCTCAAAATTCTTAAGGAGACATGTTATTTTCATTCACTGTTGACTTGTATAGCACAATTACAAAAGAAAACACAAAAGATCATTACTTAAATTATGAATACACTTTTGTCACTGAAATATTTCTGCTGAGGTTTCAAAGTGAATTATATTCCTCAAAATGTAAATATATATGCTTCATATATATATATATATACATATATATATATATTTACAGAGAGAGAGAGAGAGAGAGAGAGAGAGAGAGAGAGAGGAGCATCAACTGAGGAAAGGCCTCCATGAGGTTCAGCTGTAAGGCATTTTCTCAGTAATTGATCAGTGGGGGAGAGCCAAGTCCAAAGCATTTGGTGCCATCCCTGTGGTGCTGGCCGTAGGTTCTAAAAGAAGTTTCTTTTAGAAACTTCCTCAGTTGGACTGAGCAAGCACTGGGAAGCAAGCCAGTAAATAGTCCCCCTCCATGGCATCTGAACCAGCTTCTCCCTCTGGGATTCTGTCCTGTTTGTGTGCTTGTCCTGGTTTCCTTCAGTAATGAACACCAGTAAACCTATAAACCCTTTCACTCTACAACTTGTCTTTTGGTCATGATGTTTCATAACATGAGTAGATTGAGTCTTTTACTCCTGTGGACATAGTATCATGAAAGATATATGTGTATGTATTTGTTTATCTTTACCCATTGGTTTATTTCAAGGTAGATAATAGAGATACAGCACAGTGGTTAAGATCATATATTTCTCTTAAAAAGAATTCAAATCTGGTTCCCGGAATCCATACCTTGCTTGTAACTTTACTACCAGTGCATTTGAAACCCTCTTCTGGTTTTTACAAATAGGTGCACTAATATGCCTTGATTTCCACAGGAATGTCTCCAGGCCTAAACACAAACATAAACAAAAATTGAAAATAAATATTTAAAATTAACCTCTTAATATATTGTTTTAGAATATCACATATCTCATGCTAATTTTTAAGTCTCACACATTTTAGAATGACTAATCTGCCTTTAGAATACTTACTGTGCTTTTCATGAGCTAAAAGAACTGTTAGTATTTCTTATACGTGTGTATATTTCTCAGTGCTAAATTTTTATTTTCTGTGTATATGTACACAAGGGATTTATTTAGGAAATTCTATGAATAGTGAATATATATGATACATAGATTATAGATTTATAGAAGATAGATAGACGATTGATCTGTAAGAGACAATGTAGTGTGTGTTATTTGTAGTGTGTGATACTTGGTCTGATTGTTACATATACTTTGACCCTAAATAAGTCTTTGCATTGAATCAGGCGATTCATAACCAATGTGAAATATAGATTACATGGTGCTTTGTCTATCCAATGATATTATCTAAAGACCTAACAGTGAGCTCATTTGTACATTTTCACAACTATACTCTTGCACCCAAATCCCAGAATGTGCTTTATATGTTACTATTGAGTAGTAGTTCAGGATCCTACATAGTATTAAAATTGAAAAATAACTTCTCATGTCTTAACTTGACATTAACAACATATCCATTTTAATACTTAATTTTTTTTTAGAATGACATGGAGGTTTATTATTAGTTATGAATGTTCAGCCTTAGTTTAGGATTGTCCCACTTTCTCTATTTTTGTTGTTGTTGTTGTTTTTGTTTTTGTTTTTTATTTATTTAATTTATATAACAGAGTCCATTTAATTGAAAACAAACATTTATAGACAATATTTGGGAATTCGGGTGTCTTTCTTTCCAAACTACTTCTTCCTGGTAAGAGGCGCTGTCATGGGGGATTCGAAGAAGATTCAGAAATCCTGGCTGTAATCTGTAAGGCTGCTTTGTCCAGCTGTTTTGAATGTAAGATCACCTCGTACTCTGTTTCAGGTGGTCTGGCTTGATCAAACCACATTAGTCTGGAAGGAATCCACATCTTTTCATTTTCTGTGGAAACAAAAATAGAAATCCTTTTCCCCAGTAACTTGTCCTTGAACTTAAATTTTGGAGTCAAAGCATTGTTTTAAATTTAAATTATTATTTTACATGTCGATCCCATTTCTCTCTCCTGCCCTCCCACTCTCGCTCCCTCCTTCCCTCCCTTTTACACCCTCTGCCCTCTCACATGCACTCTAACCACCCTCCCCTCCCATCCCCCCACCCCAATTCCATATGTAGGGGAATGCCATCCAGTTGGGGTCATGTAGATCTGACAGGTCAGGAGAAGTAGGGACTAGGGCTTCTCTCCTGTCTCTAGATTAAGGCAGTTATCCCTCCATGGGGGATGTGTTAGCAAAGTCCTTTTATGCACAAGGGATACATCCTGGCTCCACTGTCTGAGGTCCCTTAGAATGCTCAGTCCTTCTGGCTGAGACCCATATTCAGGGGGGCCTGAGTCAGTCCCATGCTGGCTTCCCAGCTATTAGTCTGGTGGCCCTTTAGCTCTTCTGTGTGCAGGTAAGCTGTCTCTATGTGTTTCTGCCACCTGGTCTTGTCCTCTCTATCTGCATCTGGGTTCTACTTCAACTCAGTGTTTATGTATGGGTGTTTGCTCCTGTTTCCAAAAGGTATTAGTTGAGGGCTCCATGGATAACTTAGTTGTTGATCTCACTCTCCAGGAAGGGCATTTATGGTAGCCTTTCCAGAGAATCTCAAATTGTTAGTTGGCAGCAGTCTTGTAGTTCTCTAGACATTTCTTTGTGTTCAATTTTATCTTCAAACCAGTATTGGCTCCCTGTTTTATGTTCTCTCTCTCTCTCTCTCTCTCTCTCTCTCTCTCTCTCTCTGCCCCTGTCTCTCTCTCTCTCTCTCTCTCTCTCTCTCTCTCTCTCTCTCTCTCTCTGTCCTGTCTTCTATTCTTAACCAGGCTCAATCTTCCTGGTTGCACATGTTTTCCTTTCCTCCCGCTCGTTTTCTCCTACTTCTCTCTCCATTTCTGCAGCTCCCACTTTCCCTGAACTCTGGGGGACTTGTCCCTTCCCAGTTCAGTGAGGGACTTTATATGAATCTGTTAGAATACAACTTGTATCATATTTCCTCTGGTGGTGTGAATTAGAGGCTGGTGATCCTTTGATCTAGGTCTAAAATCCATATATGAGTGAGTACATACTATGTTCCTCTTTTTGTAATTGGATTACCTCATTCAGGATGGTTTCTTCAAGTGCCATCCACTTGCCTATGAATTTTAAGATACCATTATTTTTTTCTGCACTGTAGTATTCCATTATGTAGATATGCCACATCTTCATTAACCATTCTTCAAATGAGGAGCATCTAGGTTGCTTCCAGGTTCTTGCTATTACAAATAGTGCTGCTATGAACATAGTTGAACAGATGTCTTTGTTGCATGGATGTGAATCCTTTGGGTATATGCCTAAGAGGGGGATTGCAGGGTCCTGTGGTAAACTAATTCCCATTTTCCTGAGGAACCGCCATACTGATCTCCAAAATGGCTGTATGAGTTTGCACTCCCACCAGCAGTGGAGGAGTGTTCCGCTTTCTCCACATCCTCTCCAACAGGAGTCATCAATGGTATTTCTAATTTTAGCCATTCTGGCAGGAGTAAGATGGTATCTCAAAGTTGTTTTGATTTGCATTTCCCTGATAGCTAAGGATGTGAAACATTTTCTTAAGTATCTTTCAGACTTTTTGATTTCCTCTATTGAGAATTCTTTCTTCAGTTCTGTACCCCATTTTTAATAGGGTTATTTGATATTTTGTTGACTAGTTTCTTGAGTTCTTTCAATATTTTGGAGATCAGCCCTTTGTCAGATATAGGATTGGTGAAAATCTTTTCACAGTCTGTGGGCTGCCATTTGGTCTTGTCCACTATGTCCTTTGCCTTAAAGAAGCTACTAAGTTTGAAGAGGTCCCATTTATTAATTGTTCTTCTCAGTGTCTGTGCCCCTGGAGTTATGTTCAGTAAGCAGTCTCCTATACCAATTTGTTCAAGGGTACCTCCTACTTTCTCTTCTAAGAGGTTCAATGTGGCTGGATTGATGTTGAGGTCTTTGATCCATTTGGACTTGAGTTTTGTGCATGGCGACAGACATGGGTCTATCCTCAGTCTTCTACACACACTCATCCAATTGTGCCAGCACCATTTGTTGAAGATGCTGTCTTTGCCCTATTGTATAATTTTAGCTCTTTGTCAAAAATCAGGTGTTCTTAGGTGTGTGGGTTAATATCAGGATTTTCAATTCTATTCTATTGGTCTACCTGTCTGCCAATACCAGACTGTTTTCAGAACTATAGCTCTTTGATTTATTTCTCTGTTTTTTGTTGTCTGAAAAAAGTAGGGCTACTGATTTTTTTGAGTTTATCTTGTATCCTGCTAGTTTGCTGAAGGTGTTTTTCAGCTGTAGGAGTTTCCTGGTAGAGTTTATTGGGTCGCTTATGTAAACTATCATATCATCTGTAAATAGAGACAATTTGACTTCTTCCTTTCCAATTTGGATCCCCTTGATCTCCTTTTGTTGTCTTATAGCATTAGCTAGAACTTCTAGTACGATATTGAAGAGATATGGAGAGAAAGGGCAGCCTTGTCTTGTTCCTGATTTTAGAGGAATTGGCTTAAGTTTCTCTCCATTCAGTTTTATGTTGACAGTTGGTTTGCTGTATATTGCTCTTATTATGTTTAAGTATGTTCCTATTATCCATTACTTCTTCAAAACCTTTATCTTGAAAGGGTGTTGAATTTTGTCGAAGGCTTTTTCCACATCTAGGGAGATAACCATGTGGTTTTTCTTTTTGTGTTTGTTTATATGGTGGATCACATTGATAGATTTTCGTATGTTAAAACATCCCTGCACTCCAGGGATGAAGCCCACTTGGTCTTGATTGATGATTTCTCTGATGTATTCTTCAATTTAGTTTGCCAGTATTTTATTGAGTATTTTTGCATCGATGTTCATCAAGGATATTGGTCTGTAGTTTTCTTTCTTAGTTGTGTCTTTTTGAGGCTTAGGTACCAATGTTATTGTGGCCTTATAAAAAGAGTTTGGCAATGAACCTTCTGTTTCTATCTTTTGGAACAGTTGGAAGAGTAGTGGTATTAGTTCTTCCTTGAATGTCTGGTAGAATTCTGAATCTACCCTGGACTTTTTTTGGTTGGAATGTTTTGATGACTGCTTCTATTCATTGCGGGTTATAGGTCTATTTAAGTTGTTTGTCTGTTCTTGATTTAATTTTGGTAAGTGATGGTTATCCAGAAATTTGTCCATTTCCCTTGAATTTTCAATTTTTGTGGAATACAGATTTTCAAAGTATGACCTGAAAATTGTCTGGATTTCCTCTGTGTTGTTGTTATGTTCCCCTTTTCATTTCTGATTGTGTTAATTTGCATGTTCTCTCTCTGCTTTTTCGTTATTTTGGATAAAGGTTTGTCTATCTTGTTGATTTTCTCAAAAACCCAACTCTTCGTTGCATTGATTTTTTTTTTTTTGTATTGTTTTCCTGGTTTCTATTTTGTTAATTTTAGCCCTCAATTTGATTTTTTCCTGGCATCTACTCCTACGGGGTAAGTTTGCTTCTCTCTGTTCTAAGGCTTTCAGTTGTGCTGTTAATTCTCTTATGTGCCTATCATCTGTTTTCTTCATATGGGCACTTAAGTGCAATGAACTTCCCTTGTAGCACAGCTTTCAAGGTGTCCCATAAGTTCGGGTATGTGGTGTCTTAATTCTCGTTGAATATTAGAAAGTCCTTCATTTCTTTTTTATTTTTTCTTTGACCCAGGAATGGTGCAACTGCACATTGTTCACTTTCCATGAGTTTGCAGGTTTTCTGCTATTTGTGTTGTGGTTGAATTCCAATTTTAAAGCATGGTGGTCTGATAAGATACATGGGACTATTCCTATTCTCTTGTATCTCTTGAGCTTTGTTATGCCACCTAGTATGTGCTCAATTTTAGAGAAGGTTCCATGTGGTGCAGAGAAGAAGGTATATTCTTTTGTCTTTGGATGGAATGTTCTATAGATGTCTGTTAACCCCAGTTGAGACATAACTTCTGTTAGTTCTTTTGTTTCTTTGTTGAGTTTCTGATTTGTGGTCCTGTCTAGTGTTGAGAGTGGTGTATTGAAGTCTCCCATTATAAGTGTGTGAGGTTTTATATGAACTTTGAGTTTTAGTAGTGTTTCTTTTACAAATGTGGGTGATTTTGTGTTAGGGCATATATGTTCAGAACTGAGACTTTGTGCTGATGGATTTCTCCTGCGATAAATATGAAATGACCTTCTTCATCTCTTTTGATTAATTTTGGTTTGAAATCTAACTTATTAGATATTAGGACAGCTACGCCTGATTGCTTCTTATTTCCATTTGATTGGAAAATGTTTTCCTAGCCATTTACTCTGAGGTAATGTCTATCTTTGAAGCTTAGATGTGTTTCTTGTATGCAGCAGAAGGATGGATTCTGTCTCCGTATCCATTCTGTTTGCCTGCATCTTTTTATAGGTGACTTAAGACCATTAATGTTGAGGGTTAGTAAGGACTATTGATTGTTGATACTTGTTTGGTTTAGGTTTGTTGTTGGCAGTGGTATTGTGAATATATTATTTCTGCTTTACCCTTGGTTTCTGTTGTAGTTGGATTATCTGTTGCCTACATTTTTGTGGGCGTAGTTACCTTCACTGGGTTAGAGTTTTCCTTCCAATACTTTATGTAGAGCTGGATTTGTAGATACTTATTGAGGAAATCTGGTTTTGTCTTTAAATATCTTGTTTTCTCCATTTATATTGATTGAGAGTTTTGCTGGATACAGTAGCCTAGGTTGGCATCCGTGTTCTCTTAATACTTTTAGAACACCTATCCAGGACCTTCTGGCCTTGAGGGTATCCATGGAGAAGTCAGGTGTAATTTTGATAGGTCTGCCTTTGTATGTTACCTGTCCTTTTTCCTTTGTTGCTCTTAATATTCTTTCTTTATTCTGTATGCTAGGTGTTTTGATTATAATATGTTGAGGGGTCTTTTTTCTTTAGTCCAGCCTATTGGGGTTTGGTATGCTTCTTGTACTTTCATGGGCATGATCTTCTTCAGATTTGGAAAGTTTTCCTCGATGATTTTGTTAAATATGCTTTTGGCACCTTTGAGCTCGGTTTCCTCACCTTCGTCTATGCCTATTATTCTTAGGTTTGGCCTTTTCATGGTGTCCCACATTTCCTGGATGTTTTGTGTTAAGGATTTGTTGGATTTATGATTTTCTTTGGTTGATGAATCTATTTCTTCTAGTTTACCTTCTGCGCCTGAGATTCTCTCTTCCATTTCTTGAATTCTGTTGGTTATGCTTGTGTCTGTAGTTGCCGATGTTTTGCCCAGTTTTTCTATTTCCAGCATTCCTTTGGTTTGTGTTGCCTTTAATTTCTCTATTTCAGTCTTCAAGTCTTGAACCATTTCCTTCACCTGCTTAATTGATTTTTCTTGGCTTTCTGTACTTTCCTTAAGGAATTTGTTCATTTCTTCCACTTTTTTGTTTGTTTTTTTCTCCATTTCTTTAAGGGATTTTCTTACATCTTTGAGGGCCTCTATCATTTTTATGATGGTAATTTTTAAGTCATTCACTTCTGCTTCCTCTGCTTTGTTGTTGTGTTCTGTTCTAGTTGGTGTAGATTCCCTAGATTCTGGTGGTGTCATGCTTGTCGTTCTATTGTTAGGTGTTTTCTTGTATTGCCTTCTTCCCATAGCTTCTTCCAGTAGGTGTTGTTGGGGGTCTCCCCCTCTCTCTATGCTACTTCCCCGATGGGCTTATTTGAGTCAGAGATTCAATATCTGTAGCTCTGTGTGGTTCAAGCACTCTAGGAGGTCTCTCCGCAGAAAGGGACCCAGGGATGGGGTCAGGGCTGAGTATCCAGTGGAAGATGCCACAAGCCAATGGCTCTAGCCAATGGTTGGCAGAAGACAAAGGCTGAGCTGAAACTTGGGAAGGTTTTGCTGAATAGTCGGTTCTCACTGGATCTTTCCAGCTGAAGCCTCTTTGTTTAGCAGAAGCCCAGATTTGGGGGTCAAGGATCTTGCCGGCAGGAACTTAGAGTGGACCTGCAGAGATAGGCAGATATCCTGGAGGGGCCCGGGACTCTAGCAGAGGACTGGAGGTGGGGTCAGAGACCAAGCAGGTGGAAATTACTGGTGGTCCTTCGTGGATATGTAGGTCTCTTTTGTTCAGAGTTGCCCTGAGAAGTCTCTGAAGTAGGGTGGACTGTTGGCTCCACCCTCTGTCCCAGTGCTCAACCAGATTGGCAGGACAATGGGTAGGGTAGGCACAGGGTGGTGGGGGCAGGTATGTTTGGGGGTGTATCAGAGCTCCAAGGGTTCTCTCGATGGGGACAGGCACAGGAGCAGCAGGATCAGGGGCCAACCCAGGGAGTTCGGTGGGGGAGGGGGGGAGAGGTGGTAGGGGAGAGGCAGCCCTGATTGGGCCCAGACTCACCTCTGGCCAATAGCTGGTGGAAGAGGACAAAGGCTGAGCTGAAACTTGGGAAGGGTTTGCAGGATAGTGGGATCTTACTGGAAATTGCAACTCTTCAGCTGAGGCCTCTTTCTTTAGTAGAGGCCTGGATTTGGGGGTCCAAGACTTAGTTTTTCTATTCTTACAGTTTCATATTTTATCTCAATTTTGTTCTGAAGTTTACCCTCATATTTAAAAACTAATTTTAAGGTTTTACTTTTTTTATATAGCTATAATTATCTTATGTAAAGATATAGGATTGCTGTTCACTGGTTGGTGGTATGAACATAGATGCATCCTATGCTGGGATGCAGGGGTGTTTTCGTAGGGTTAGGGAGCCTATTGGAATCTGAATATTCAATTCCTTCTTCCTCCTTAGGACACTCCCACATTTTGCCTTCCTAGGCCACAGGATCCTATTGTTTTTTGATCAGTGTTATTACTTTAACTGCTGGTGGGTTTCTAAATTTATAATGTTGCAACTAGTCCTACTATACAATAAAACTTGCATTTTTATTTTTGAAACTTGAGATTTATGGTTGAAAGGCAGAATGCTGTTTTCCATTGCAGATAGAGAAACCATAGATTTCAAGAGTTCTATTATCTTTCTCATTTTATTTTATTTTTGTATTTTGTTCAAAGGTGCTGAAATGAAGCAAACAACATTAACCATTGTTTTCTTTATTATCCACAAACGTTCAAGTGTTTCATACACATAGCCCCTAAATTCCCTTCACATAAGAGGAGGTAAATCAGATTCATAGATGCATTGTTTTTAATGATTTCTCTATTAATATATACCATTTTTCTTGCTCTCTATCCTTTCTAATGATTCTGTAGTGGCCATAGGTTCTAGCCATCTGAATTACTAATTCTAGATACCAGTGAACATTCTAGGAAAACCATTCTACAATTCTGTGTCTCAAATGCCACCCCTGGTACCACAGTTGGTTGTAGTCGGGGTCCTCAAGAAGACAATAAAGTAGAGAAGAGTACAGAAGGTTCTTTCTAAAATATTTTTTATTTTGAAATTGGTCAGCTAGATTAGAGATTTCCCATAATTCTTTAATTGGTATACTCAGCTCACAGTTTTATCCTTCAGAAGGAGAATAGTCAGAAGACATTAATGTCAATTATTCACTAACGTTCTCATGGTCATGTGACAAGTAAGCAAGATTTGCATCATCCTTGAACCTGATGGATACATAACTTAGGATTTGCTCTGCTCTGTCGGGTTTCATCTACATAAGTAAGGAATCACATTAACAACAATAACATAGTTGTTTTGTTATGATATGAAATTATATGTAGAAAAATATAGACAGAAATAGGTGTTTCATTCTTAGACTCAGAAAATTCAGGCCACAGAATCGGTTGTCCTTAAAACTTGGTAGAAAAACTTAAGCTTGGCACAATTCTACCCTTAAGGTTATTAATAGGATATGTCACTTATTTCCTATGTCATTATTTAAAGAAATTTTACTCTATTTTGTACAAATTTCTGAACAAAAATAGTAGACAAATAATATTTCCATCTTAGGGAGGAAAATTTTTCTTCATTGAATAATTCGAAAATATAATGGAAATATTACGTGGAAGATATACTGTTTAGCAGAGATGTTCGGAGTAACTTTTAGCTTTTTGGTAAGGATAAGTGACATTAAGCACACCCAGTTGTCAGACTGCTATTCTGTGGTGAATGTTCTAGCTGTGAGAGTTTTCAGAGCACGAGGGCAGGCAGAGTAGCTTGAAGATGTAGGCAGTCCTGTCCACCAGATAAGGTTAACATCCTTTTGGTATGCTTGATATAAATCTTTTTGCAACAACAAATACACCTCTATTCCCACTGTTTTTAAAATGCAAGCTATGTTCCTTTTTGCTCCTTTTAAAGCAGATATACCCCACGAAGGGGTGGAAAATGGAGCAAGCACTCAGGAAATAAGAGTGACTCTTTCACTCATAAAGGACACCACAATTGTATTGCAGCAGCAAGAGAAATGTTTTGACTTCCTACTTGATTTCAAAGTAAGAAATGGGAGCAAATTACTGACTTCTAATAGTTTCTTGTGTTCAGTAGTGAGTTAGTGTTATTCACAAATGGTATGCTTAGATTTATTTCTTTTCCTAATTAATTCATGCTTTCAGTAATAACATTTTATCACTTCTTTGTGGCATGTATTTTTCCATTTGTATACAAGTATATTAATGCATGTATATAGACACATTACATCAACAACATTAAAGGAATGCACACTAGATGTGATCAGTGTTTAGTGAATTAATTTTACAGCTTGATACTTTATTGTATCTTAGGTTTTTTTTTTTTTTTTTTTTTTTTTTTTTCTCCTAGTTTTCCCTTGAAGATGGTTTCATTACACCGTTGTGTCCATGGTGAATAGAAACAATTTCATCTGCTTTTTCCGAATTGGAATGTTTCTAATTATTTTTTCACCTTAATGCTTCTAACATTTCCAGAGGGATGATAAATGGTAAATTCAATAGCTGGCTCCTGTTCTTGTTTGTGTCTTGGCTTTGGTAGATGAGTTTCAGGTGTTTAATTGTTTCTCTGTTTTCTGTAGTGATGGCTTTGGGGCTGAGATGAGTGCCTTCTCATTAAAAAGATTTTCTTGCTTTTAAAATATTGTTTAATTTACATCGAGTTAAAAATTAAATAATCTATCTATTGTTTGCGAAAGTGATCATTTTGTTGATCTAATTAAGACTACTAATAGCACTGGTAATTCTTAAGCAGTTCCCATTATTAAACAGTTTTGCATTATCTGAAAACACTAAGTAGCACATTTCAACACTCTGTTTTGACTGCTGAGTAATAATGTTGATTCATCAGAAGTTATTGGGTTTATTAATGTCTATGAGAAATTAGTGATTTTAAGATGTAAAACTTTTGAGAGAACATATATTTTGTGTGTGTGTGTGTGTGTGTGTGTGTGTGTGTGTATGATTACTGAATTTTTGAAGACTCAAGTTGGTTGTATTTGCAGGTCATATGGAAGATCAATTCTGCATACATGTTTACTTCTTCACTGTAGGTATTTTTAATAGCTACTTTATAAATTGTGTTAGGTAAGTAGAATTTTTCTAGAATGTTATCCATTTGATCTAATCTCTACTGCAGAGTTAAATATTTACATGAATTTTACTGGTACATTTATTATTTTTATCCTGGGTAAAATTATACACATATTATTATTTTCCAATCCAGCCATGTAATGCTTTTGTCATGAGAATTTTATTAATGTTATTCTCAATTTCAATAATATATAATTCAAAATATGTATTTGTTTTCCTTTCAATTTGTTTAGCATGATCTACAGCAAATAATACATTCTCTATAAATAGACATAAATCAACTTTTATTAGTGCTGGTATATTGAAAGTATAAAATTATGTATGTGTTTTGAGATATATATATATATATATATATATATATATATATATATATATATACATATATATATATATATATATATATATATATATGCCAAACATATATATTTGGTTCTTATAGACTACACATTTTTAAAGTGACTTTCCTTTCACAGGCTTCTGGGAAACAATCTGCAATTCCTAGTATACAGTGTCAGACAATGATTTCACATTCTGTATGCCTGAGGTCTTGACACATGCCAACCATATTACAGTAACAATACAATTAACTCAAAAATGATCTTTTCATTGGGCATTCTGTGTCAGACTGCTTGACTTAGTTCTTCTGCTTTGGGTTAGGTAAGAGGGACTCCTTACTGACAGTCATGTTAATATACACAGAGGACCAGGTGATCCTCCGTTCAAAACAGCTGGACAATGCAGCCTTACAGACTACAGCCAGGATTTCTGAATCTTCTTTGAATCCCCTATGACAGTGCCCCTTACCAGCAGGAAGTAGTTTGGAAAGAACGACACCCAAATTCCCAAATATTGTCTATAAATGTTTGTTTTCATTTAAATGGATTTTGTTGTATAAAATAAATTTAAAACATAAAAAAACGAAGAACAAACACATAAAACATACATATTTTAAGCAAATATATGTGAGTGGGGGGGCAATTTCTATCCCCTGCAAGTATCAGAACTCTAATATTTACCACATAATTCTGGCTCTATTAAGGAATATACAAGACAGTTGAATGTGGAATCTCACTCTACTAATCCCAATTTGGCATAGGCCTTTTTTTCTGCCTGTAGAATACATAGATTACATATAAGGGCATTTAAGGTAGCCTCTCCACGATTGATTAGATTGTTGGGGTCATCCTTGTAGATCTCTGGACATTTCCATAGTGCCAGAGTTCTCTTTAAATCTATAATGGCTCCCTCTATTCTGGTATCTCTTTCCTTACTCTCCTCTATTCTTTCACTGGCTCAATCTTCCTGCTCCATCAAGCCTACTTCTTCCCTTCTCATTTCCCTATCTCCCTCTCCCCTCCTGCCATGTTCTCAATTTGCTTGGGACATCTTGTCCCTTTCCCCTTCTCCAGAGGACCATTCATTTTCTCTTAAGGTCCTCCTTGTTTACTAGCCTTTATGGTGAGTGGACTATATCCTTTGCTCAATGTTGAAAAGCCATATATGAGTGAGTACATACCATGTTTGTCTTTTTTATGACTGAGTAACCATATTCAGAATGTTTTTTTTTTTTTTTTCTATTTCCATCCATTTGCCTAAGGATTTCAAGATTCCATTTTTTTTTTTCCTTCTGAGTAGTACTCCATTGTGTAAATGTACCACATTTCCTCTATCCATTCTTCAGTTGAGAGGCATTTAGGTTGCTTCCCGGTTTGGCTAATACAAAATATGCTGCTATGAACATTGTTGAACAGATGTCCTTGTTGTATGAGTGTGCATTTTTGGGTATATGTCTAAATGAAATTCCTGGATCTTGAAATAGACTGATTCACATTTTCCTGAAAAAACACCATACTAATTTCCAAAGTGACTGTACTAATTTGCACTCCCACCAGCAGTGGAGGAGTGTACCTTTTTCTCCATGTCCTCTCCAACTTAAACTGTCTTTGGTGTTTTTTATTTTAGCCCTTTTGATAGGAGTAAGATGGTATCTCAGAATTGTTTTTATTTGCATTTCCCTGATGGTTAAGGATGTTGAACACTTTTTTAAGTGTCTCTCAGCCATTTAGATTCCTCTATTGTGAATTCTCATTTTCATTCTGTATTCAATAATTTAATTGGATTTTTTTTTTTTTTTTTTGTAACCAGCTTCTTGAGTTCTTTGTATATTTTGGAAATTAGCCTTCTGTCAGATGTGGTTTTGGTAAGTATCTTCCCATTCTGTGGGTGCTGATTTGTCTTGTTGACTGTGAACTTTGCCTTACACAAGCTTTTCAATTTCAGGAGGTCCCATTAATTAATTGTTGATCTCAATGTCTGTGCTACAAAAGTTATGTTCAGGAAGCAGTCTCCTGTATCAATTCATTCAAGGGTACCTCCCACTTTGTCTTCTAAGAGGTTCAGTGTTTCTGGATTTATGTTGAGGTCTTTAATCCACCTGAACTTAAATTTTGTGCATGGCAAAGCATATGGATCAACCTTCAGTCTTCTACAAGTCAGCACCCAGTTATGCCAGCACCAATTGTTGAAGATAATTTCTTTTTTTTTTTTTTAAGCTTCTTTGTCCAAAATCAGGTATATGTATTAATGTCATGGTTTCCAATTTGATTCCATTTGTCTTGATGTCTATATTTGTGCAGGACCAGCCTGTTTTCAGGTGTATTGTTCTATAATAGAACTTGAAGTAAGGAATGGTGATGGCTCCAGAAGTTTCTTTATTGTACATAGTTGTTTAGGCTATCCTGGGTCTTTTGTTTTTCCATATAAAGCTGAGTATAGTTCTTTCAAGATCTGTGAATAATTGTGCTGGGATTTTGATGGTAATTGCATTGAATCTGTAGATTTCTTTTGGCAAGATTGCCATTTTTACTATTTGATCCCACCTGTTCAAGAACATGGGATATCTTTCTATTTTCTGATATCTTCTTTGATTTCTTTCTTCAAATTTCTTACTAGAGCCTTCATCTTGTAGCTGATGGAAGCAGAAGCAGACACCTGAAAGGAGTACGGTTTTTCCGCCCGCCGCCTGGTCTTGTCCTGCCGCCGTGCCAGCCCCAAATAACACACAGAGACTCTGTATATGATATAATCTGTTGTCCCAGTACTAGTTCCTTATCAGCTAGCTCTGCCTTAAGTATTAACCCATTTCTGCTGATCTATGTTTCTCTCTTACCGGGGAGCCAGCCGGCATACTGTTTTCTCCAGACTCTCCATCTTGGCTCCTCCTTACTACTTCCTCTTTCCTCCTCGTCTCCTAGTCCCTCCTATCTTCCTTTCCTATTGGCCAACATTAACCAGCATGAGAAACATTTACAGAATGTCATCTCCCATCAGACACCCACTGTTCAACTCTGATCTTAACTCATGGAATCCAATTGCAGACAGGGTGGAGTGATGAGCAAAGGGGTCAAGACCAGGCTGGAGAAACCCATAGAAACTGCTGACCTGAACAAGGGGGAGTTCATGGACTCCAGTCTGATAGCTGGTAAACCACCATAGGACCTACCCAGATTCCCTGAATTTGGTTTTAGTTGGGAAGACTGAGCAGTCTATGTGGCTTCTGGTAGTTGATCACTATTTATTTCTTGTATACAAATTGACTTTGTAAGCCCATTCCACATAGAGGGATACTCCCTCAGCCTAGACACATGGGGGAGAGCTTAGGCCCTGCTCCAAATGATATGACAGACATTGAATGCCCATGGAATGCCTCTCTCTCTCTCTGGCGAGCAGAATGGGGATTGGAGGGGTGTTGGTGTAGAGAATAGGGGATCAGGGGAGGAAGAGAGGGTGCAGAAACAGGGATTAATAAGTAAAACAAGCATATATATATATATATATATATATATATATATATATATATATATATTTGGCTTACAGATGGGTCACCATGTTTGCTCTGCATGTAAATAGATACTGGGGTGCTAACTTCAGTGCCATTTTTCCAGTCCTTCCAATAAGGTGTTTTAGAAATGAAAACTGTACCTTGTATAATTGGTATTTTATGCTATTTTAAACTTTTAAATTTCTTTCTTCATTCCTCCAACATTCTTTGTTCTTTCTCAATCATATTGTTAAGTATGCAGAACCAATCAAGATCCCATTATTATAAGTTAAATATCCCTTGTTAAACATCCTGAAGGAAAGTACTTAAAAGTAGTTATTATTGACTTATTATTCTCTCATTTAAAAAAGACTAATAACCAATGTATTTGAAGTATGAAACACAATGTGTTTCAAATGTAAGCTTATTGAAATATGACAGACAGCTTAAAACACAAAATTTCAGACAAATAAGTAAGTGAAAGTTTTAAATAGAAAGTTTTAAATAAGTGAACACATTAACTAATTATTAAGAACATATTGATTATGAGGAGGACATTTTTAAGTATATTTGCCAAAGGAGAAATTATTAAAGTGTAAAGAGTGGATATGCACAAATTTTAAGTTCATTTGAATAACATATTAAATGGAATACAAAAGTTTAGTTGACAAAGAGACAGTTTCTAATTTTGTACTAAGCCAAATCATTAATATTGAATTTTGGTAAATAATTGGTTGAAAGACAGTTCTCGATGATAATTTAAAATACTATTTGACAAAATATGTGTTTCTAAAGAGACATTCACAACTCAAACAAAGTACCTCATATTCACTATATATTGTTAAAATATTTTATCTAGATCTAAAATCCATAAATAATAAACCACTAAACCACTCATCTTTATTACTGTATAACTACAGTAATACTTTAACTTTGTCAAAGATTTTGTCAAATTCTGAAATCATAATTTTCTACTGTGAACATTGGACTTTTAAGTAAGAAGTGGAACATAATAAGCAGGATTGCAGTACATATGCTATGTGCTATGTGAGTCTTCATCCAACTAACACATTACTATGCAGGCCTAAGAAAATGCACATACCAAGTTAGTTACTTTCTGTACATGGATTTTCCAGGAAAGTTCTTAGATTAAAATAATACTGATATTTCTGTGAGTTAAAATATTATCAAACAAAGTCAAAGAAAGTTAATAGAAGATTTGATTGCCTTAACATGTTAAAAAGTAAATAGTTCTAGAAATAATAATTACTTCAGAAATCTTAAAACAGCAAATCAAAGAATATAAGTTATTTAATCATTAAACAGATTTTTAAATAAAAAATGATAACTAGTTTATTATTAATAAAAAAAACTAAATAAAGGAGGCAAAATGTGAACATATTAGTAACTCACAAACATCTAAAGTAATGCCTGTTTTGGTAAAATAAGAATTTTAAAATGGCTACTCATTTTAATTATGCAAATCTTGATTTTCATTCTTTTGTTTACACTGTGGTTAGGAAAATGTTAGGAAATGAGAAAGTAGGCATTGGAAAGATTGATTTGTATTAAAGAATTATAATAAAATATAATGTTTGAAAGAATCATTAACTTTTAAATATAGTACATTTACAATTATTAAGTAATACAATAATCATGAATATGTGCACAATACTTATAATTCTTCTCATAAACTTCTTATTTGTAGGGGTATGGTTTGAGTTGCTAGAAAGCAAGTGTATAAAAGAAATAAAAAAATCAATCATTGAGTTTGTCATCCACAGTATCTAGTTATATTTTAGTTATTTTTGGTTGGATTTGAAAGCTTTTATGAGAAGGCATAACTATAAAAATGTCTTTGGAACTTCTTCATGTTCTAGTTAAAAATAGACCTTTTAGTATATATAAATAAATACATTCATATAAAATATTTATACTTATAAAACAATTGCACATCTTATTTTTCCATTACCAAATATAAATTCACTGAAACTTATTGGAGGTTTGTTTTTAAAAGAATGATGGAAATATTTTAAAGAAAAATAAAATTGTATAAGATTAGTAATACGCCAGATTCAGAGTGTCAATATCACTGTTGTTACTCTGAAAATAAAATTAAAATTAGCATATGAAATATTTCCTTTTAAAACCAATATTTTATAACAACTGCTATACTTAATGTCTTAGAAAACACTGAAAAGCATAAGATAACTTGTTGAGGAATATTTTAGAAAATTTGACTAAAATCAAAAGAAAATTCATAACTTTGGTATACTAATGCATCCAAAAGTTGGCTTACTTATATTTTAGTACTATTATTGTTCCCTTTAATAAAGGAACTATTAGCATTAACATCTTTACATTTTAAATACATAAAAGCACTGAGGAATATTTAAGTCAAAGTTCAGAATAAATATGAATAAATTGATTGTTTTTAAAACTGATATTAAGTAAAATATTATACAAAGACATTCAAGACTAATAATTTATACCATGAAAAGATTTATATAATAAAGCAAGGGTATTATAGAAATAAAGTATTAAAGGTTTTTAATCATCATGGTGTCTCCTCAATTTTCCACATCTTTAGAGTAGTTAATAAACACAATGTATAACTATATTATTATGGCTGGGTGGTGATGTCACTTGCCTTTAATCCCAGCAATCAGAAGGCAGAGAAAGGCAGATCACTGTGAGTTAAAGACAAGTCTAGGCTACAAGAACCAACTCCAAAACTATGGATCATTGTATAGAGAATTCTCAATAGAGGATTCCAAAATGGCTGAAAAACACTTAAATGGTCAACATCCTTAGCCATCAGAGAAATACAAATTAAAACAAATCTTAGATACCATCTTACTCCTGTCAGAATGGCTAAAATAGTGTAATGATATTTCATAGAAAACAGAGCTGATTATTAGCATTAGCATATATAATGAATCATTCTATTTTTTACTTCAAACATTGAGCATATGTTCATATATGGACACATTTTAAGTGATGTTAAAAATAATAAAAGTCAAATTTACCCAGAGTTCTTTTAGAGAGTTTTTAGGCAGGATAAAATTATGTTTTATGCATTTTTATTTCCTCTCTCTCATGAACTATAATTTTATAAGGCAGCCATTCTCAAAATTTAGTTTTCAAATATGTGCAATGAGAAAATATAATGACTTTTAAGTTCTTAAGTTCATTATTTTGTAACATAGGATTTAACAAATAACTGCTTAATACAAAAAATAAATTAAAAAATATAATGACAATGCTCTTGTTAATAGTTTCTGAGAGGGATGACATCATAGGTAGAGGTGATTATTTTTATAGATTTTTATAGTGATTTGTGATGCTGTGATGGACAAATGTTTTACAAAACAGTGTACAAGTTATATTGAAAGCATTCATGTTTAATTTAAACTGGGAATATTTTCTGATACATTTGCATAGCCAACAGGTCTTACTTTTATATTTTGAAGACAACTTACTTTTATGTTTTGCATATTTAAATGTAGAAGAAAAATTATTAGTAAACCTTGTCATTACAATGAAATATTACTTATTTTCTTTCCATAAATTACCAAAAAGTTTGAGGGACATCATGAAGTCTAAATACTCTAAATAATCTGGAAAAAGTCATCTAATACAACTATTTTCTGAGTGTTTAATTAGAAACCTAAGTTAAAAATGTAATTATATTAGGTGAAATATATAATGAAGATCAAATGGAATTGTGCTTAATTGAATACACTTACACAGTGGAACCAAAATTTATGACCATAAAAAATGTACTTATGCTTAATATTTATTTATTATTTATTGTTACACACTTCATTTATTGAAATAGTTTTATCTCCCTATAGAAATTAGAGACATTTAGAGTATTTTGTATCATATGAAACCACAAACATTGTGGTAAATATCTACTTAATGTGAATACTAAAAAGTAAAACATTAAACAATTATACTGTCCCCTACAAGTATTCAAGCTCAAATACATTTGATGCCTAACAGTTAAATTATTGAATGACTTAGAATTAACAACTGTGTTTGTTCATGCTTCAGACCTAAGAACAATAAATTTCTTGTAATAATCAACAGCATGATTTGGGAAAACTGTTGTGATCACATCTCACTAGTCCTTATTATGTTTTCAGCCTTTCTAATTGTATTTTTTATTATAAATGCATACTCTGAACTTCTGAATGCTGAATCCATTATAAAACTTAACAGGTAAAATCTGTTGTTGCATAAAAAAAGCTGTAATCTAATATATAAAACCCCTCAAATGCAGTGTCTATGGGACAGGAAACAGCATCCTCCAATTCCCATCTGTGCTAATGCTAATGGACAGTGAAATTTGTTTCTTTAGATAACGTTTTGTGAACTGATTGTACTCATCCATTTTCTTTTACCAATTCAAACTTTTACTACTTATTCTGGTCTGTTTATACCCTTCCATTTGTCACTTCATTTTTCAGTCACATAGTTGTTAATACTAAGAGGAATAAGAAAATGGAATTGAAAATTAGGGTGTTTTAATGTGGTTCAGGTCTGCTGAATTTAAGAGTTCCTGAAATGCACCTAAACTAAGTTATCCTTCCAGATTTTAAAGTATAATCATTTAAACTTTATTCTCACAAAAACAATGTAGATAGGAAAAAACTATGACTAAACAAAAGGGGGAAAAGTTGAGTTTGAATTGTACTGGTCCTTAAATAAAAATTAATATATTGAACAATGACTATATAAGGAAGCATCCATACTGCATAATCTTCTTATAGAATATTTCAACCTACTCATTTTATTTATTTATTTATTTTTCTTAGTTTACATATTGATTCCTGTTCCCTCTTGCTCCCTCCCTCCCTCTTTCCCTCCCTCTCATGCCCTCCCCCAACCAACCTCCCATCCCATCCCCCAAAGGCTTCACAGGGAGGGTGGTGCCTTCCAGGATTTTTAATTGTAACAGACATTTTAATCCCCCTGAAATGTGGTTTATCAGTCAACCAATACAAAGGAGACACGGGAGATAGTGCCATTCTCTATGGCTGAGTAGAAGTTTCACAATAGAATGAAATACAGTGCTTAATTTCTCTCTCTCTCTCTCTCTCTCTCTTTTTTTTAAGACAGAATGAGCTTTCAATTCTTGTACCAAAACCTCATCATAGCCACTGTTATAAATGAGGCCCACAGCTGAGGTGGATTAGAGTGGAAGGGACTTAAGAAGGATGTCCAGAAACCAAAGTTTTATTTTATTTTTTTAATAATTTTTAATTATATCAAAACAATACTATTTTACATACCAATGACATGTTCCCTCTCCCTCCTGTCCTTCCACTCCCCATACCATGTTCCTATCCAAGGAAGGTTTTACTTTTAAACTATAACAAACACAACAACCTTTCCACTCTGGAGGGTTCCATGAGAAACGTGTTACCATATGCATGAATGTCACTCATTGGCTCATATGTTTGAATACAGTGTCCCCAGCTGGTGGTGCTCTTTTGGAAGGTTTAGAACCTTTGAGTGACAGAGCATACATAGAGGAAGTGCATGGATAAAGATGGACCTCGCAGTTCAGCTCCAGTTTCAGTTCTGTCTCTGCTTCTTGCTCTGGAAGATGTGACCAAGCAGCAATCCACTGCTATTGCCACAGCTGCAAGCTCCTTCTACAAACCTCCCCTGTTGTATTTTTCATTGCAATTCTTACTTTTTGTGGATAGCTTGCTTGTGTGTAATGACAACTTTCCTTGCTTTGAAATCGTTGTCTAATATTAATACAATTATCCCAGCACTAAAAAAAAAAAAAATGTGTGAGAGTGAAGACAGCCTTAAAGAATTCTGTGTGATGTTTTGTATGCAAGAATTCCTTGTACTACTCTTGTAACCATCCATAAACTTGAAATGACTTGCAAGGAAATAATAGTAAATAAGTAAAAGCAAAATTTTAAGTCATTCAGAACATATTAGCAAGGCATAATGGCATCTTAACTTGTCAAGAAAATAATTTGGAAAAATATCTACCACTTTTGTATAGTCTTCATCCTATAACTATAATAAAAACCAATAACTTGGAGCATAATAGACAATAATGAAAACTGAGACTATAAAGAAGAATGATGAAGAAGTCAGAGAGAAAGTGGGGCTGAAAGGAAAAGCATGGGTACACTGGGGTATGGAAGAGAAAGAAATGAGCAATAATGGAGCAAGGGAACTAAAGTGTAACATCAGTTCCCACAGCTGTAGAAAGAGGCTAAGATAACAGGGAAAAAAAAAAAAAAAAAGGAAAACATTACTGTGTGGTTAGGTTGGGTTGCTTTTGTAAACTTGGCAAAAACTTAGACATTTCTGGGATACTTAAATGAGAAAATGCCTCCATACATCCTGTAGGCAAATACATAGGGCAGTTTCTTACTTGAACATTGATGTTGGATCATTGATGTTATTACTACACCCAAGCCAGTGGCTCTGGCTGCTATAAGAAAGAAAGCTAAGGAAGCCACCAGGAGGAACAAGACAATAAGGAGCATTCGCTCCAAGGATTCTGCTTCAGTTCTTGCCTCTAGGTTATTGCCTTAAATTCCTGCCTTAACCTCCTTTCCTAATGGACTGTGACCTAAAGTATAAGCCAAATATATCCTTTCCTTTCCTCCCTAAGTTGCTTCTGGCATAATATCTTATCACAGAAACCAAAACCCTAACAAAGACAGCTACAAAGACACAGAGAATCTCAGGACACCACAAGGGAAATTGGTTTTAGCAAATAGAAATTTCTGGTCATCATTTAACTAAAGCATAAGAGTGTAAGGAGCAGCCAGGCTAAACTAGGCATGAGGGAAGGTGGAAAAGTGACAGCAGGGACAAATGCAAAGAACCATTAAAGACAAAGAGAACTTTGTCACTGGTTAGTTTTCTCCTTGCTTAATCTCTTAATATGTACTTTCTTAATAGCCGCAAGAAAGGAACTTATTTATTAATGAAAGATAGAGTATGACCTGAAAGTCTATGTTGCCTTCCCCCAGTCTTGACCTCAAGAGGCCGAAAAAAAAGACTGAAATTCAGGCCCCTAAAATACTTTATTGGTCATTAGCATATCCTCTTCTCCCAATTTCACACAATGTTACCTTTCCTAGGCATATTTTTATGGCTGAGTGAAACTCAGGAGCCAATGAGCTGATGCTCATTCCCCTGTTGCTGATTTTCTCTGCTTGTCTATCAAATTTTCTTCCTTTTTCCCTCCTCCAATAACCCCATGAGAATTGTGGTCTCAAAAATCTGTTGGTGGCATATAGTAGCAATAACATTTTTTTTTTTACTCTCTACGTCCTTCCCTATTGAATATAGTAATAATCCCTGCCTAAGAGATATCACAAGGTTATCTCTATATATCTATTTGGTCAAAAAAGAAAGAGGTTTCTGGTTTATAGTCATAGGAGTTTGCTGGAATCCAAGTGAAATAGACTTAGTTTGAAATTATGTCATATTCTAGAAGATACAATTATACAATATTAAAATGCCAGCTTTAAGTACAAGTACCATAATTCTGCCAATACCTGACCATAGAAAATGCCCAAACCAGAAAAACCATGGTCATGTGCTTTTCAAGAGAATTATCCTTTCAAGTTTGTTTTAGTGAGTGTCATTATTTGAATTATTAATAAATACTGGAGATTATATATTAATAAAGTGATAAGCTCAAAAGATAATTTGAATAACAATATTGTTAGTGACACAGATTAAAAATTAAACAGTGTTATGGTGTAGCCACTAAGTTATAAGAGTGTTGAAAGAGAAATAAAAAAGTAAACCAGAGGAAGAGAAAAAAACACTTCTATAAATACTCTAACAGAGGTTATGTTTGCATTATAGTTGGTGTGACTGTCACAATACAATCTGACATATTACCTGTTTATCCACAGGATTTACTGTGGAATCCTATTAAATTATTAATATTATTCTAATTGTTTTATAGCCCTGGATTAAGATGGCATAAGACATAAAATTTATTTCTGTCACTTTAGATGCCTATAGGTAATATATATTGTAAATCTTTCCTGGATAAATTACAAAGGACTTCTTCAATGTTATTTTTAACACACAAGGTAAATTGGTTTAAGCAAATAGATATTTCTGGTAATCATTTAACTAAAGCATAAGAGTGTGAGGAGCAGCCAGGCTAAACTAGGCATGAGGGAAGGTGTGATTAATGTAAATGACAGTTAAGTGATATCAAATATCACTTGATTACTTTTCCATTATGAGAGATATATTAAACAAACCAGGACGATCAAAATCTAACCCTCCTCTCTTATTAAAAGGGCTAAGTCATTGAATTTTAAGGTATTAGTAACTGGTATCTCATGTTTCTAATGGACATTGTAACAGTACTACAGTAAAGAGAGCTATGTGCTTTGTATCTATGTTCTCCTCTTTAAAATTCAGTTTCCAGGGATCTTTCCTGGTCCAAATTCAGCTAATGAAAAAAGTTACCCCAAAACAAAATAGCTGGCTTCTACTCCATCCTTGTAAAAGCTTAGCAATGATTAGGTTGAGCTATACCTCTTTAAGATCAAAGGTCTTCTAATTTATATCCAAATTTGTAGAATTAGTTATTTCTAATGTCAATAAAATGGAATATAGGCTGCAGTATTTTCACAAAATAGCCAGCTCTCAAATGCAATGTTCAATACATGCAGAAATGTGTATTTGTCATTAATTTTAAGTTGTTTTATATTATAACTAGAGAGTCTCTTACTGGGCCATCTGTGAAAGGTTCAAAATTTATTCAAAATTCATAACAATAAACAAAGTATTGACGAATCATTCAAAATGCATTCACTGGACTTCTATAATTCATTAGACTCTACAAATAATTTTATCAATTTTGATACATTTGCTTATTGTGTGTTTGTGCATGAGTGTGTGATTTTTTTCCTTACATGTATATCTGTGTATCACACCATACTTGAAGGCCAGAAGAGGGTAGAATGTCCTCTGTCTGAACCTGGTGACCTGGTGTTACAGCTGGTTGTGAGTAGTGTTGATGCTGGGAATCAAAGTGGGGTCCTCAGCCATAGAAGCAAGAACTCTTAATTTCTGGCAAACCTCTTCAGTGAGCTATTTTTAGATTTCCTTAGAAACTAACAGCTAACCCACTAAAAAGAATCTAACAAATAAAATTTTGTGTCGTCTGTTTTCTATACAGTACCACAATACTGCTCACTCTGTCTTCATACTCAAAGTCATTCTATCATCTGACTCTTGCAAGGACAGGCATTAAAGACACATGCTATCAGGCCCATGAGAGAATAGGGTAAAGCCGACATAATGATGTTTCTATAATTGTGATAGATAATGTCAATAAGGGGCAGGATCATTTAAATGATAAGTTATGTATATTTTTATTTACTATATATTGTAAGGAGTAGGTTTTTCTGCCCATAGCTGGTCTTGTTCCACCACCGTGCCAGCCCCAATTAACACACCAAGATTCTGTATTTGATATAATGTTATTGACAAGGTACTAGTTTCTTATCGGCTAGCTCTGTCTTAAGTATTAACCCATTTCTATTAATGTAAGTATTTCCACATAGTCTTGTCTTACCAGAGAGCCGGCTGGCATCTTGCTCTCTCCAGTCTCTCCATGTTGACTCCTCCTTACTACTTCCTCTTTCCTCCTTGCAAGATTTAAGAAAATATTCCATCATCTATTCAATCTTTGTGAGTCTAAAGTCCTATAAGTAACTTATCTTTAGTCCTAACTAAGGAAAACTTTAACCATAACTACCTGTCTTCAACTCTTTCAAAGACCACAGAAGGATGTATATAAACTCTAGAAAAGACAGAGACAACTCACTGCCTGGTCAGTCACCTGAAGTTCTTCTGTAATCGTCTGTTTTCAGCCCATAGGCCATAGTTTGTCTGGCAGACTCCTCAGCAAATCAGGAAACTTTCAACTGTCCATCTCTATTGGCAGTTTGTCAGTCACTTTTCTTTGTGTCCTGCATACTGTCTGGCAGGAACCCTGTAGCAGGGTCCATCTTTTATCAGCAGTCATTTTCCTGTGGGTCCTGCATGTCCAGTTTATACAGCATAAAGTCAAACAGTCCATACAAGAGCAGTATCTTGCCAAAATGTCTAGTCTTGCCATATTGAAAGCAAACTTCATAATGCCTTTCTTCGATGTCCATCTTCCTTTCTGATGCAAGTGGTGCAGCCAGGAGGATTTATGTCTCACTGTCAAGATAAACCCTAAACCATTTTAAATGCCATATTCTGTAGGTCTTTGAAAGGTTTGAAGAATATTTATCTATCTCAAATACATCTTGAAAACCTAATAACTTGGAAACAGGAGCAAACACCCATATATAAACACTGAGTCGAAGTATAACCCAGATGCAGATGGAGAGGACAAAACCAGGTGGCAGAAACACATAGAGATAGCTTACCTAAACAAGGAGAAGCTAATGGGCCACCAGACTGATAGCTGGGAAGCCAGCATGGGACTGACTCAGATCCCCTTAATATGGGTCTCAGCCAGAAGGACTGAGCAGCCTAAGGGACCTCAGACAGTGGAGCCAGTGTATCCCTGGTGCACAAAAGAACCTTGCTAACACATCCCCCATAGAGGGTTAAATGGCTTAACCTAGAGACAGGAGAGAATCCCTAGTCCCTACTTCACATGACCTGTCAGATCTACATGACCCCAACTGGATGTCATTCCCCTACATATGGAATTGGGATGGGGGGATGGCAGGGGAGGGTGGTTAGAGTGCATGTGAAATGGCAGAGAGTGTAAAAGGGAGGGAGAGAGAGAAGGAGGGAGGGAAGGGGGGAGAGGGAACTGGGTTCGACATGTAAAATAATAAATGAAATAAGAAAAAAATGCTTTGACTCCAAAATTTAAGTTCAAGAACAAGTTTCTGGGGAAAAGGATTTCTACTTTTGTTTCCACAGAAAATGAAAAGCTGTGGATTCCTTCCAGACTTATGTGGTTTGATCAAGCAAGACTTCCTGAAACAGAGTACCAGGTGATCCTACATTCAAAACAGCTGGACAAAGCAGCCTTGCAGACTACAGCCAGGATTTCTGCATCTTCTTAGAATCCCCCATGACAGTACCCCTTACCAGCAGGAAGTAGTTTGGAAAGAACAACGCCCAAATTCCCAAATATTGTCTATAAATGTCTGTTTTCATTTAAATGGATGTGGTTATATAAAATAAAAAAATTAAAAAAAAGCAAGCAAACAAACAAAAACCTAAGAAACCATAGTGAATAGATGCACATGCTGAAGGAAGATCAAATTCTCAGCTAGTAAGAGAAATGGGAAAAGAAAATTTTGTCATCACTGGTGCCTGATGTCTGTTATCTTAGATGCAGATAGTCCCCTAGAAACTCATTAGACCAAAATGCAAGTTTGCAATAATCATGATGATATTGCCAGAATATTCACAAACTATCTGTGTTACAAGTGTTGCATAGACTGGTTAAACCAACAATATCTTTAATAAATACCTTAAACTCTATTAAAAACCAAAAAAAGTAAACCTAATAACTTTAATCTATGTTTTGACTATTATAGGTAACTATCTATAATCTATACTGTTATACATTTTTAAATTGGCTACATAAACCAATACCTAAACAAAAGGAGAAATATACATATCACAAAATTAACCTTAAATTTGTGTCAATAAATGAAAATCCATTCCAAAACAAAGTATTCATACTTATACCATAATCCCCTTTTTACTTTTAAAAAGAGATGGGTTGTGATTATTAACCATTTTTAACCATCCCCATTTAAATGAAAACAAACATTTATAAACAATATTTGGGAATTTGGGCGTCATTCTTTCCACACTGCTTCCTGCTGATAGGGGGTTCTGTCTTGGGAATCTTGAGAAGATGCAGAAATCCTGGCTTTAGTCTGCAAGGCTGGCTTGTCCAAACTGTTTTGAATGTCGGATCACCTGGGACGTTGTTTCAGGGGTCTGGCTTGATCAAACCACATAAGTCTGGAAGGAATCCACAGCTTTTCATTTTCTGTGGAAACAAAAATAGAAATCCTTTTCCCCAGTAACTTGTCCTTAAACTTAAATTTTGGAGTCAAAGCATTTTTAAAATATATAAATTGGATTGATCCTGCAGCAATTGTTTTAACAGTTGTTGTTATTTCCTCAGCAGTCAAACGATACAAAGACAATATAATACTGTACAGTATCCAGATTCTCTCCATCTTTACATGGTGTTTTTTATTACTCTGTTTATTTTATTTTTATTTTTTTCATTTTTTGAGACAGGGTTTCTCTGTGTAACTCTTATATGTCCTGAAGTCAACTTGGAATACCAGGTTTACTTTAAAATCACAGAGATCGGCTTGCTTTTTTCTCCTGAGTGCTGGGATTAAAGGTGTGTGCTACCACACCCAGCTCTTCGGTGTCTTTTTAAAACCATTTTATTTCTTTTCTCTCCCCAGCCTACATATATTTTGAACATACTGTAAACCTTTAGAGGTTTTCGTTTTCAATGTGAATCTGTCTTTTCTGTAAATCTTTATCTTTTCTGGCCACGAGTCTTTTATCTGGTAAACAACAACATTGCTAAAATGAAAGTCATAGCTGTGTTAGCCGTTGTCTATCCAAGATGGTGGCAGCTATTTTATCGCCAGCACTGAGAGCTGCTGTGCTCACAGCCTTGGTCTATGATGCATCCAGAAACATGCTGCCGGCTTGGAGATGTGGTCACTGCCATTGCCAGCTCTGATACACACCAATGAATTATGAGCAGAGTTTCTTGAAAGCCATGCAGTTTTTTGCCGCTTCTGTTGAGTCAGGAAACCTTCCTTAAAGGAGCTGTGCAAATATCTGCTCATCTCTCGCAAATCAGAGTCCATCTGAGAAAAATGCTACTACCAAGAAACCTTTCTTGTCTCTATTCTTTTGTTTCTAAAACCCTTTTATAAGCTTTTGTTAAATTTTAAGTGGAAGTTCTTATTAGCCACGTGGGTACCATATGAAAGGAGATAGGTCTCACCCCCCACCCCCACCCCCCTACCCCCCGCCCAGCCGCAGGTCTGGTCCTGCCACTGTGCCAGCCTCTATTAATACACTGAGACTCTGTATTTGATATAATGCTCTCTGCCAGGTACTAGTTTCTTATAGGCTAGCTCTTTCTTAATTATTAACCCATTTCTGTTATTTCTGTTAATCTAATATTTCCACGTGATCTCATCTTACCAGAGAGTAGACCCAGACTCCCACTACAATATATCTTCCATAATCCTATGGAGGACCAACAAAACACATTGCTCAGTTATACATTAAAAATAACACTTGTCTGGTTTGTATGGACACTCTGATCTATGGTAAATAATGTACATATCCAATTCCTATGCAAGTAGAACCTTCCATCAAGATTTATTTTATTATGACTTTTGAGCTTTGGGGGGGGGGTGAGGATGTTCCTACTGTTATACCTATGACCAAAAATCAGTCCTCCTGTGATCAGGAAGTTCATCCTCTTCAACCTAAAACAAGGATTTGGAAGTTTACATATGGAGCAGTGAGGGGGAAAGGGGACACAAAGCTGATCAGTTACAGAAAACATGGCAATCACCTGGCTGACAAATACTATGTATCATGTTCACTTCCATGAAGACATTGACTTAGAAGCACTTAAGAGAAAATGAATGGACATTTGAGCTTCTTGATCCAAATTCAGTAGTTTTCAGTGCCAGATTACATCGCATCACCAAATAGTTTATTTAACTACCTTTTCAATTAGTAAAAGGTATTTAATAAGATCACCCTTAAAATGCAGAGGAAAATACTTTTGAAGTACAGTGACTATTTCAGCAGTATTTTAATTAACATTGGGTTGGAAATGGATAATAAAATGTTCAGGTGAAGAGGAAAGGTACAATAATTGTGGAATTAAATAACAGAATCCAAAATGCATCGGGTCATGGTCTCAGTTGAACTCAATATAAAAAGTAAAAGTAAGTTCAAAATCTTCTGGTATAATCTTAAATATGAAAAGGAGACATGATTTGAAATCTAATTATAATTGGTAATTGCTTACTGTGAAGTTTTTAATCAAGGGACAAAATAGTTTCAAAGACTAGCAGTAAGTAGGTTTGTAAACCAAAAACTTGCCAGGACTCTGAAAAGATTACTAATTTTTGATGTAAGTTACTAGTGATCCATACATTATATTTCAAGAACAGAACACTATGCCTAGAAAGGAAAAGAGATGGGGTCTTGAATAACTTCTACACATAATGATGAAGAGTTCATACAGAGTTGTAGAACCCAGCCCCATCTGAGATATCTAAAACACAATGCCTGCACTCAAGCACAGGGATCATTGCAGATGACTGGTCAGTAAGAGTGTACGAGCCAGAGTAATAGAAACTTTCCTGTGTGTGTCTACTACAGACGTCAGAAGTTAAAGCTATAACATCTTACCAACAATACTGCCCAAATATCACCAGAACAATTACAAGAGCAATAAACGCACTAATGCCTATTAGCATGGAAAAGTTTCAAGCATCAATTAACTTGCAATTGTGTTATCCTGTTGCTTTTAATTTAACAATGAATGTATTTTAATCAATAATGTAATTATTTTAAATTATGTTAATTAAATTTTAATTCTACCTAAGGTATTTGAAAATGACAGCCATTAAGTTATTAACAAAAAAATACTGAAAAGTATCAACTCTTCAGAGATGGGAATAAACTCCATTACAGAAAATGACCTGAGAAAAAACACTAAAAGCATATTATTTTCTTAGATAAAAGTCCCAATAGTTGCATGCACATGTAAGGAAATAAATATAAAAACAATATACTTATTGGATGATGTAATTTTCAAAGACAATCCATTGATATTCTACTCATTTAACTTGCACTCATCTTTATAAAATTATCCTTTCAAAAATCTATGCCCTTGTGATATAAAAGATTGAGAGATACATTATTATACCATCATATTTGTTGAATTAAAAAATGAATTGTCATATAAGCAATACATTCAACAATAATTATGATAATCATAATGTAACAAAAGATGAATTTGATTTACCTTTGAACAATATTCTTAAAAAATTTATTTTACATGTTGACCTAATTTAACTTTTATACTTTCAGATTCTTAATGTTTTCCTACCATACATATACAGAGCCTTATCTAGTAGCTAATGGAAGCAGAAGCAGACACCCACAGCTGAACATTGAGCATAACTCTTGTAATCCAGTTGCAGACTTGACCCAGATTCCCTGAATTTGGTATTAGTTGAGGGGACTAGGCAGTCTATGGGGCCTTTGGTAGTGGATCAATATTTATCCCTAGAATACCAATGGACTTTGGGATCCCTTTCAACATAGAGGGATACTCTCTCAGCCTAGACACATGGGGGAGGGCTTGGACCCTGTTCCAAATGATATGATAGACTTTGAAGACTCCCCATAAAAGGCTTTACCCTCCCTGGGGAGCAAAAAGGGAATGGGATGGGGTTTATGGGGAAAATAGGGGAGGACAGGAGGATGCAGGAACTAATATTGAAATCTAAAACAACCTTGTTTCAAATGTAAATTAAAAATTTATTTTAAAAGACTTTAACATACATATTAAAGTATAAGGGTAAAAACTAATTAATGATAATTATGTTCCTGTGATAGAGATAAATGATACATTTAGGAACTTTGTAAACTTGACCATAATTTTCCACCTTAGAGGTTAAAATATAAAGTTAAGTCTATGTAAGCATGAATGTAGTTCATCCACTGCAATTGTAATATGTAGAATATTGTAACATTGTAATATACAGAAATCCTGTGATGCTATTCATTAACTTCTTATTCAGGAAAATATAATCAATGAGGCTTTAATTAAATCTGACATATACAACAATTACTTCATGATTCAGAATATATCAAATATTTTCATTTGTTTCTTCTCTTTCACTATGATCCTGTTACTTCTCTCTAGTCTTATTGTCTAATTGCCTATGTGTTTTTCACAAAACAACATAATCCCAAAGATTTAATGTTAGATATAATGCTTTTAAAAAAGACTTATTGAACATATTGCATGAATGTTCTGCTTGCATGAATTTTATATGCACAGTATGTGACCATTGCTCACATAGCTGGAAGAAGAGTAAGGATTTCATGGATTGGAGGTAGCACAGGATGTGACCTATCTTGAGAATGTCAGGAACCGAATCCAGATCCCCAGAAAGGGCTGAAAGCAGTCTTAACCACTGTGCCATTTCTCAGGCTCAACAACTTGCCCCCCTCCCCCTTTTAAAGCAAAGCACAGTGTTGCACTGAAGATATACTCAGTGGTTTAAGATTTGTTTGCAAATGTAGTCTCGGTTCCATCTGAGCAACCACAAAGTAAAACAATTATTTTTAATGTGAAATATTTCATGCTTTTAGACATATAGCTAAATAATTTATTATTCATAAAATCCTATTTAGCCCAAGTACTTGAAAACTGGCCTTTGTATGCTACCATGTCCTTTGAAAGGTAGAGAGTTTATGTTATTTCCACATAAGAAGCCTTACCCTTAAGAGACTCATATATTTGTTTAACTCTAAAAACATTTGAAAGAGGAAGATAGACTCAGAAGCAGTGGTAATAAAAGAACCTGTTGCTTAAAGGACTGCAGTAAATGATAAAGGACATTCTCTAACCTCTGCATTTAATGTTTTGGAGTCATTGTTTTTTGATAAAAAGCCTAGGGTTGTATATTTACTCAGTGGGCAGGTCATTGGTTTATAGTGTTTCTTCCACACTGTTTATTTGGTTTATAGTGTTTCTTCCACACTGTTTTATTTGGTGGATGTTGAAATGAAGGAAAAGTCAGATCACTCCTGTACCTAAGGGTTGATTGCAGGGGTTGTAGTACAAGGATGATTGCAAACATATTGAATTAAATTACCAATTTATATTATAGACTTGTAAAGAAATATCCTAAAAATGCTCATTGTTATATGTAATTAATATGATTCTCCACAAAAATGCAAAGGTAGTAAAAACTTCTAAAATTAAAATTGAGTATAATATAATAATAAATTAGCCTTCTAGCAAAGTAGAATATTAAAAGATATAACAGAAATTTGAACATATTTTCTAGTTACGTTTTGGAACAGATATTATGAATTAGAGTAACATTATATTATTGCATGTTTCCTAGTTATCTGGCATCATATAAATGAATGCAAAGATGTCATTTATATTATTGAATACATGGTAAAGGGAAAGTGCCATAAGGAAAGCAGTAAGTGTTTAAACACATCCCCAAATAAAGTTCAACAAAGATTTAAAACATGGGAGGAAAAACCCTCTAGAAAATAAATTTAAAGCCTCAAGGAAAACAAATCTCTAGGATTAGTTACCACTTACTAGAATTAAAAAAAAAAAAGTGAGATGGGTTCTGGGAAGTTCAATTATAGGAACAGACAGCAAGAGGTTTTCAGCCAATTTTAAACTAATTCAGTATATTTGGAGACAAAAGGCAGTGGCACAGATAACATCAGCTTGAAACTGAAAGTTGATGTTATAGGAGAGACACTAACAAATGTTCTTTATGGTTAAGGCCCCAGACAAAGATGGTATTGATAAAGAGAGAAATAAAGGAAATGACAAAATTACATGCAGGTATGTTCATTCTTGAAGCCAATTCTCAAAGTTGGATTTCATGAGGAAGTAATAAGTACCAGGATAAAACTGAATATAACGCTTCTCAATTTGTATAAATAAAAAGCCAGCTAAAGTCACAAAAGGAATAGTGGGAATATGGTGAAGTGCAGTGATTAATGGAATAGGATGTGGTATGGAATGAAGAAACGAACTGAGTGCATGAATGCTCAAGGCTCTCTCTTAGTTTCTCTATTCCAATTACATCCTATTTTACTCTCTGTGTTTCCTTGTTGCTAAATTGTGCCTGATCTTGAGATGTAACTATAAGTTCTTTAGTAATGTACAAGGAAAGATAATAATTTTTGACATGTTTAGAAGGAATTAAAAAAAAATCTGTATCAGATAAATGTTATGAAATCAGGGTGTTACAGAAAAGAAACAAGATATGTATATGCAAGATAATTTAATTTCAAAAACAAATTTTGTTTTTAAAATGTCAGGTGTGTCCTAAGTTTATTTAGCTTTAATATTATTTTACTATATTCAACCACAGGTACATTTTATCTTATCTACTTTGTTAAATCTCAGCTATATTATCATTTGTACTATGGGTAAAATATGCCGTTTGTAAACTCTTTTGTACATAGTGATTATTATATATTTTGAAATATGTTTTCTTACTTGATGATACTAGATATGAAATATCTAGGAAAGCTTGAAAATTTGGTAACAAGTGGAAATTCACTTCTGGTTCCTAGTGTCTTCCATATCTATGAAGATATTACTATTGATAGATTTTGACATTTTTTTCTGACACAATTTTTTGACAATATTTTCTATATTTAAATTATTCTTCTTATACTATATGTGTCACAAATCATTATATTTGTGCTTTATATGACACTCATTAGTCCCCATCTTTCTGTTCAATACTCAAATTTCTATTTTATTACTCCTTTTTACTAGTAAACTGTGTCTCCAGGTTTCATAGATTTTTTTTTTCTCTATTTGATCCTTTTGGTGGTGAGGCTTTCTATTCTTTTAGTTTTTCATTTACCTACTGATCACTTCATTCCTAAATTTCAACTTAAAAATTTCAACAATAAATGTTTGATTCATTTAAATGGACTTGGTCATATAAAATAAATAAATAAATAAATAAACAAACAAATAAATAAATAAATTTCAACAATATTTCTTGTATTCTTCTTTCATATCCTGCAAATATATCTTATCTTACTTCAAACATTTTTGACTATTTTTAGAATCCATTCCTAATCACTCATGTTTTGATTGTGTTATTTTTATTCAAACTAGAATTTAAATTTATTTGATTTAATATCTCATAAACCATTTATTAGGGAAGTGATGTTTTTGAATGAGTAATGTTACCTTGATTTTTCATGTTACTTAATTTTTTGAATTAGGACTTCCATATTTGAATTACATCATTGACTTGATTTTTTTCATCAACTGTATTACTTTATTTGAAGTATTTACATTATTAAAGAAAGACTAGGGACAAGGCTAAACAAGTTTGATGATTCTCCACAATGACTTTATTATGTGCAAAACTTGTGAACTCTGTCCATATACTCATTTCAGAGGATTCAGTATTTAGCACTAATTCAAAGACATTCTATTTTTTAATGTGTATGTATATATGCAAGTAGGCTATGGACACATGTGAACAACTGCATATGAAACCAGGAGATGTTCATGAAATGTAGTTATAAATAGTTGTGATACATCTAGTATTTGTTCTAGAAACTGGACCTGAGTTCTATGGAAGTTCAAGTTTGCCATTTGGTCCATGTCAATGCATCTTCTTCTGTATGTTTGTGATTTCACTATGATGCACAGTGGAAAATTTCTCACATCTTATGTTTCTGCTCTGTGTGCTTCTTGCATCCTAATGTGCATGTCTTTTCTTAGTTTGTTGAAGTTTTGTTGGATGACTTTGTTGAAGATCTTTTTCATTCTATTAACCTGATATTATTCTTTCTCATCTATGTCTGTGGTTCAAGGATTATTTTTCACAGTATCTCATTTATCCTGTGTTTCTTTCTAGTGTTTTTAAATAGCTGGCTTTGTTTATTCTTCAACTTTGCCTTCAGTTCCTGATATTCTCTTTTTGATTGCCGTATTGTGCTTGTAAATCTTTTCTCCCAGCTCTCTGATTGTGTTTTTGAGTTATTCAACTCCTTCATTTCACCTTGCCTTCTATTCCATATTTCTATTTTATATTGAATTTGGTTCTCAGATTCTGATTCATTATTGTCATTTCATTCTGTCTAAAGTTGTCTTTGATGTTTGATTCTTCATCACTAAGGTATTTATATCTTCTTTGAAAACTTTCAGTTATTTGGTAATAATTAGATGATTATGATTAAAAAAAAATAATCTGTGTCCTGGAGTCAATTCAGTTAATTCTCACTAGAAAACATTTCTAAATGAGCAGTGGATTTGTAGTGAGAGAATACCATTTTTATGCTTGTTTGTTTGTTCTGTTTTTTCCAGATTGTGGTTCTCTGTGTTGCTTTGGAGCATGTCCTGGCCCTCACTCTGCAGACCAGGCTGGCCTTAAACTCACATAGATATTCTGCCTCTGACTCCCTAGTGCTGGGATTAAAAGTGTTTGCCATCACAGCCCAGCTGAGAGAATACTATCTTATATTTTCATGTCTTATATGTGTTGATACCTGAGCATGTACATTTCTTTCACTTTCATAGGGTTTTGTGTGTGTGTGTGTATGTGTGTGTGTTTGATTGATTTGTTTTGTTTGTTTGTTTGTTTTTACATTTGTGGACCCAGTTTCCTGGGCTGAAGAACAGCATGAATGCTGTGAACTGGATCAGTTTGGGCTGAGCACAGAATGTGTGGTTCTGGCTGAGTTTCAAGCTGGAATTAATATACATAGCTGTGATGGAAGACAGCTGCAACAGCCGCCGGTGATGGTCAGAGTAAACTCAAGTTAACTGTGTCTCTATGCCATTGGGATGCCTAGAGGACATGTGGAATCGGCAGCTCTGATGGCTGTCCATCCTCAAAGTTTGTAAATCATTCCAGAATCTTCATATACAGCCACAGGGCAGCCAAATCAAGGTTGAACTGAGCTCAGAAGTTATTTTCACAAACACAGCTCCCTAAGCTTAACACTGGGTTTGTGAGATTTTAATGATACTGAATTAATGATCAGAGGTAGGTTGGGAGGAGGAAAGGTGGGATGCAGGATGGGTAGGAGGGAGAACTGTGGTTGGAATGTAAAATAAATTAACAATATATAAATAAACTTAAAAAAAGAAAAAAATGATGTGTATTCTTCCACAACATCTGAGAAAACTTAGTTTTATTTATTGTTTAAATTACATATCATATTACTTCACTTTGAAAGTTGTCACTGTAGACATTAATTTAGTCAGATATTGACACCTTTTTTTTATTAAGATTAACTAGATTAACACTTCACTTTCCCATTACAGTATGTTGTAACAGGATAAATATGCCTCTTTTTCTTCACAAAGGTAATTTTTCATCAGTCTGTTGCTTATTAGATTTTTTACATTATAATTAGAAAAAATATTTATTACTTTATTTTTCCTAAAGTAAATATTTTATATCCTGCATCCTGTTCAGGATATAAATTCCTACCCTGTCTCTCATTTAGAGACAAACCATTGAGTCTAATCACAATATATTTAATTTCTATGATCTTAAATGATACAACAATATTTGGAGAAATTGAGCTTTAATTTAGAAAACAGTATAGCAAAGTGGTATAGAAGGTTACCATGGTCTGCTTGCAATGGTACATCACAGGAAATTACTCTGTAAGCACATTTCTTTAGTAACACATTAGAAAGCCTTTTTATTTATTTATAGACAGTGTTTAACAGAATCATGCTGAGAGAGCATGAGCCATTTGTATTATTTGTATTTATTCTTGATATTCATGCTTTCTTGTAATTGCCTTCTATATCTGTTTAAGATTGTTTGTAATAATTGAACATCAAGACATACATCACTGAATCTTTTATAGATTCTAAAAGTTTAACTCTGTATTTGAAGCAATAGGTAGAGACATTATTGAATTAGTGAGGCATACATCACTTTTGAAAGGTAAACAGTGATAATTTTATTAGAAAACAAATACGCCTACTGTTTTTGGAGAATAAATTATCTCCATTAAAGATCTTTAGCATTTAAGTAAGGGAAACTTGTGACTGAAAAAATACCATAATCATTTAAATCTATGTTATTTTCTATGGTAATCTTATTAGTTATTAATAGATTAAAATTTTAATACTCAATAATACTCAATTCATTTTTTTTTTAGCTCATAATGATGAAAACTCTTGACACACATGTCACGTTGGATTTGAGAATTCAGGAGTACCAACATTTCATGGCAGGGAAAATACTCATTTCATCCTCTGGAGATTAGTGAAGTTCACACCACTGTGCAGAGAAAGCAAATTCAGATGGAATCAGAGGCTTGGTAAACATGTTAAGCCATACATAAGACATCAACCTGTAAGCAGATTGCACATTTTAAGGACTCTTTAACATAGCACCTCATGATTAGACCCATTGTTTAAGGATATGTATCACACTTGAAATGAATTGTCCTTGATGCACATTTGTTTGAATTCAGGTGTTCCCTCAAATCTTAATGGATGCTCTATGATTCTATAAATTTGCATTCTTCTGTCCAACAACACAAATATCATGTGGACAATCCTAATGTCTACTTTCACACTAGTTATTATCCTTGGTACCATGGTTGCACATTTTCTGAAGACTTGAATGACTAAACACAGAAAAAAACAAAGATAAAACTCAACAAAAAAAAAAAAAAAACAAAGCAAAATAAATGAATAAATAAATAACAACAGCAAAAAATAAAACAACAATGGCAACAAAACTTAAACCCTCACTTAAGTTCTCTTAACCAAATTGGGTGCACCAGTATTTCCCTGTCATCAATGGAAACATTTTATTTTTAAAGTCTATCTCCTGTAATGTAAGATGGATGGAATCTGGAAAATTACTAAGATATCTTCTCTACCAAATTCATCATAATATTTGATTTCTGGTTTTGATAAAGCTTTTATTGTAAACAAACAAATTGCTTGTTCACTATGCACTTTAAGGAGTACGGTTTTTCTGCCCGCTGCCTGGTCTTTTCCCACCGCCGTGCCAGCCCCAAATAATGCACAGAGTCTCTGTATTTGATACAATGCTATTTGCCAGGTACTTGTTTCTTATCGGCTAGCTCTGTCTTAAGTATTAACCCATTTCTGCTGATCTATGTATTTCTCTTACCAGGGAGCCGGCCGGCATACTGCTTTCTCCAGACTCTCCATCTTGACTCCTCCTTACTACTTCCTCTTTCCTCCTTGTCTCCTAGTCCCTCCTATCTTCCTTTCCTATTGGCCAACAGTGCTTTATTCATTAACCAGTATGAGAAACATATATACAAAATGACATCTCCCATCAATGCACAGACTGAATACTACACTGTCTTGAAATTTCATGCAGTTATTAAATTAGATTACCAACTTTAAGCTTTACCTGCCATGAAACTTAATACACAGACATCAAACAAAAAAATTCTGGCCTCAGTGAAGCACAATAGCCTCTCTTCTGATTTCCAGTAGAGTTCTTCCCATCTGAACCCCTGTGAAATATGTTCTATTGTTCTTACTCCTGAAGGTTCTATGATAAGTATGCTATAAAAGATTTTCCAGTTAAGGTTACCATGATGAATAGGCATTCTTCAAACCTTTCAAAGACCTATAGAATATGTCATTTAAAATGGTTTAGAATTTTTCTTAACTGTGAGACATAACTGCTCCTGGCAACACCAACTGCATCAAAAAGGAAAGTGGATATCAAAGAAACTCATTATGGAGTCTACTTTCAATATGGCAAGACTAGCGATTTGAACAAGATACAACCCTTGTCTGGAATGTTTGACTTTATGCTGTATAAACTGGACATGCAGGACCCACAGAAAAATGACTGCTGATAAAAGATGGACATTGCTACAGGGTTCCTGCTTCCTGGAAGAGACTGCCAGACAGTCTACAGGACACAGAGAAAAGTGACTCATAAACTGCCAATACAGGTGGACAGTTTAAAGCTTCCTGCTCTGTTGAGGAGTCTACCAGATATACTATGGCCTTTAGGCTGAAGATGGAACATTACAGAAGAAATTCAGGTGGCTGATCAGGATGTCAGGATGTCTCCTGTCATTTCTAAAGTTTGTATATTATCTTTCTGTGGTCTTTGAGAGAGTTGAAGACAAATAGTTATGGTTATAGTTTTCCTTAGGTAGGATTAAAGATATGTTTCTCATACTGTTTGGTCAATAGGAAAGCAAGATAGGAGGGACTAGGAGACAAGGAGGATTCCACGCGGTAGTAGGGGGAGATCCAAGATGATGGACTGAGAGAGCAGAACACTAGCCCCTCTCTGGTAGGATAAGACCATGTGGAAATACTTAGATTAATAGAAATGGGCTAATAATTAAGACAGAGCTAGCCGATAAGAAGCTAGTAACAGGCCAACATAATTATATCTAGTACAGATTGTCTGTGTATTATTTGGGGCTGGTGTGGCAGTGTCACCAGACTGGCCAGAGGTGGGAAAAAAAACTTACTCATAACACCATACCACATTCTACAGTTTCCCAAACTATTGTGAATTCTCAAAAGTTGGCCGGCAAATTTCAATAGTTTTATAAGCGACTTGCAGTAATTACTCCATTTGCCTAGCTTTCTCTTTCTGTCCATTAATCATATCACTGTAGCTAGTATGCATGCGATAACAACTCAAGAAAAGGAGGACTTGATCTTGTTCTGTCTGTCTTGGAGGGGACATTGTCAGAGATGCTAGAAACTCTGTACTAGCAAAAATCCTAGCAGTGATTTTTACCTTAGAACATTATACCTGGGTCTTAGATCCATTCTTCCCCTTTCTTCTTTCTGCCCATGACAAAGTGAGCATCTCTGACAATGTCTCAAAAGGATACCAAAGGTATACCCTTCAGGATAACACAAACACAAATAAAAATAAAAAATAAAATTATACAACTTATGAAAAAGATAAAATAAACCTTAGGAATAGGTCCATGTACATATATAAATAAATTTCAGAGAATATAGTGTTTCAAAAATTTTATATGTACTTATTGAAATAATTTTAATAAACATTGGATAAACAAGTTCAGTAAGATTTACATGAAAGTCAAAGTTACTTTCAATACAGGATTGCCCCTCTTTGTATTAAATGGTAACTTGTCATTGAAGGTAAATATGGTCAAAAAAATCAAAGTAACTGTACTTTAGATGTTGTATAATAACCACAGAACACAGGATTCTCTGTGAAGTTTAAGTAGAGGGATGAGAGGGAAATGTGAAAAGAATTCTGTTAGGTTTCAAACCCCTCCTTAGAGACCAAAACCACATTTTTAAAAATTAATCTACAAATTCTACTTCTAGAATAATACTGTCTTCCTAGTTGCACGTGTTTTCCTCTCCTCCCCCTTGCTTTCTCCTATTTCTCTCTCCATTCACTACCCCCCCCACTTCCCCTGTGCTCTGGGGGATGCATCCCTTCCCGGTTCAGTGAGGGACTTTATATGAATCTCTTAGAATTCACCTTGTATCCTAGTTCCTCTGGTGGTGTGAATTATAGGCTGGTGATCCTTTGCTCTAGGTCTAAAATCCATATATGAGTGAGTACATACTATGTTCCTCTTTTTGTGACTGGGTTACCTCATTGAGGATGGTTTCTTCAAGTGCCATCCACTTGCCTGCAAATTTTAAGATACCATTATTTTTTTTTCTGCAGAGTAGTATTCCACTGTGTACATGTGCCACAACTTCATTATCCATTCTTTTACTGAGGGGTATGTAGGTTGCTTCCAGGTTCTTGTTATTACAAATAGTGCTTCTATGAACATAGTTGAACAGATGTCTTTGTTGTATGGTTGTGGATCATTTGGGTGTATGCCTAAGAGTATGTTTGCTGGGTCCTATGCTAAACTAATTCCCATTTTCCTGAGGAACCGCCATGCTGATCTCGAAAATGGCTGTATGAGTCTGCACTCCCACCAGCAGTTGAAGAGTGTTCCCCTTTCTCCACATATTCTCCAGCATGAGTTGTTATTGGTGTTTCTAATTTTAGCCATTCTGGCAGGAGAAAGATGGTATCTCAAAGTTGTTTTGATTTGCATTTCCCTGATAGCTAAGGATGTGGAGCATTTTCTTAAGTGTCTTTCAGCCTTTTTGATTTCCTCTATTGAGAATTCTTTCTTCAGTTCTGTACCCCATTTTTTAATAGGGTGATTTGGTGTTTTGTTGACTAGTTTCTTGAGTTCTTTCTATATTTTAGAGATCAACATTTTTTCGGATATAGGATCGGTGAAAATCTTTTCCCAGTCTGTGAGCTGCCGTTTAGTCTTGTCCACCATGTCCTTTGCCTTACAGAAGCTTCTAAGTTTGAATAGGTCCAATTTATTAATTGTTTCTCTCAGTGTCTGTGCCCCTGTTGTTATGTTCAGGAAGCAGTCTCCTATACCAATATGTTCAAGGGTACCTCCTACTTTCTCTTCTAAGAGGTTCAATGTGGCTGGATTGATGTTGAGGTCTTGATCCATTTGGACTTGAGTTTTGTGCATGGCGACAGACATGGGTCTATCTGCAGTCTTCTACACACCCTCATCCAATTGTGCCAGCACCATTTGTTGAAGATGCTGTCTTTGCCCTATTGTATAATTTTAGCTGTTTTGTCGAAAATCAGGTGTTCATAGGTGTGTGGGTTAATATCAGGATTTTCAATTCGAATACATTGGTCTACCTAAAGATTGAGTCCAGGTAGGAATAGAAGACAGGAGAGAGAGAGAGAGAGAGAGAGAGAGAGAGAGAGAGAGAGAGGATAAAAGAGGGAGCTAATATTGGTTTGAATAGATAATTGAACCCAAAGAAAGGTCTAGAGAACTACAAGACTGCTGCCAACTAACAATTTGAGCTTCCGTGGAAAGACTACCATAAACGCCCTTCCTGGGTAGGGAAATCAACAACTAACTTATCCATGGAGCCTTCATCAAATACCTGTTGGAAACACAAGCAAACACCCATACATAAACACTGAGTCGAACTACAACCCATACAGAAACACATAGAGACAGCTGATCTGAACAAGGTGGAGCTAACAGGCCCCCAGACTGATGCTGGGAAGCTATCATGGGACTGACTCAGGCCCCCTGTATATGGGTCTCAGCTAGAAGGACTGAGCAGTCTAAGGGACCTCAGACAGTGGAGCCAGGATGTATCCCTGGTACACAAAAGGACCTTGCGAACACATCCCCCATGGAGGGATAACTGCCCTAACCTAGATACAGGAGAGAAGCCCTAGTCCCTACTTCACATTACCTGTCAGATCTACATGACCCCAACTGGATGGCATTCCCCTACATATGGAATTGGGGTTGGGGGATGGGAGGGAAGGGTGGTTAGGGTGTATGTGAGAGGGCAGAGAGGGTAAAAGTAAGTGAGTGAGGGAGGGAGAGAGAGGGAGGAAGGGACGGAGGGAGAAAGGGAGAGAGAACTGGGATCGACATGTAAAATAATAAATTAAATTATAAAAAATAAGAAATAAAAAATAAGATAAATCATCAACTAATAACATTTAAACAATGATCTTGAATCATGAAACATTCAAATTAGCGTTATCATTTTTATTGCAGTCTCCATGAATGCATGCACATACCCCACAAAATTGAAAATAAAGAATGCAAGAACCCTCTGATTTAAATTCCAATTCATATGACTAAAGTATTGGAGAGAGTTTTATAACTTAAAAGAGTACAGATTTTTGATCCATGTTATGTGGATAAAGTCATTGTTTAAATTATTCATTTTCCCTGTGAATTATACTGTTAAAGCAACAACATCTAGTGAAATTTGTTCTACATTGAGAACTGATTCACTTAAAGAAGGTTGATTGTATTTGTCTTTGATTTCTATCATGTCATTATTTCTATCATTTCAATCACTCAACCCTTGGATTTTCATGACATTTTGGAAGGCAGTAACTTCCTGAATTACAAACTAAGGCACTGCTAATAGAATTAATAATTCCAACTTTCAAAATAAATTCAAATTCTTTTAAATGTTTTCTTTTTTTTATTTATATTAGAAACAATTTTATTTTACATTTCAATCCTTCCCATCCTCCCATGGCCCACATGGACCATCCCCATCTCACTCCCCATCCACTCCCTGGGGAGGGTGAGGCCTTCTATGGGGGTTCATCAAAGTCATTTGGGGGAGGACCTAGGCCCTTCCCCATGTATCTTTGCTTAAAGAGTAACCCTTCATGAGGAATGGGCCCCCAAAATCCATTTGTACAGTAGGTCTAAATACTGATCCCCCTACCAGAGGCCCCATTGACTGCTCAGTCCTCCCAACTAACATCACATTCAGGGAATCTGGATCAGTCCTATCCTGGTTTCCCAGCTCTCAGATTGGGTGCCATGTATTCTGCCTTGTTCATGTGAGCTGTTTCTGTGGGTTTCTTCAGCCAGGATTGACCCCTTTGCTCATCACTCCTCCCTCAATACAACTGGATTCCAAGTGTTAGGCTAGTATGTCTAGTTGAGGGTATCTGCCTCTGCTTCTACCAGCTCCTGAATGAAGGCTCTAGGATTGTAACATCGGAGGTTATAATAGAACAGACATAAACATTACAGTTTTGGATTTATAACTTGTTAATATACAAGTATTTTGCTAGTACTCTAATTAGAGATTTGTGAATGGAGGGATGGCATTACCTAGACTTACAATGATAATGAAACAAATACATTTGCATTAGATGAATCTGTAGATGTAGAATCTGTAGGGTGGACATCAAGTGGAAATCTTAACAAAATGCTTGATTGGTTGAATCTCTTTAGAGTGCATATCACAGCTGGACAGTGGAATTTAAATCATAATAGAATGCGGATGCGGAAGAATTGAATGACAATTTCTGGCAAAAAGAAAATCATGGGAAAAGCATATTTTTCAAAGTTGTTCGGCAATGGATTCCAAACTTTGCAGTTATGGCATGAGAAGGTTATCTTTAGAACAGCAATAATAGAAATATCCTGGAGATTTTTACTGCATGCACAGTCAATCGCCAAAGAATAACAAAGAGAAACAAACCAAATACTGAGAGACAGCTCAGGGGGGTTTACCCTGAGTACATATATGCAGCCCTTTCCTAACCATTGTTTATAAATAATGAAAAGATGAACAGAATACATAAAATGTTTCAGTCAATGGGTAAATCTATCATCTCACAAGTATAAGGTCAGGGTTCTATAACCAGAACCCATGTGAACAGTCTGGCTGCAATGACACTGCTTGTAATTCCATTGGTGGCAAGACAGGCAGATTCATGGAGCTCTAGCTTCTTGCAAATCTTACAAAAAAGAAAAGATAACCTGCCTTTTAAAATGGTAAAGTGTACCTAAGACATAACATCATCGGTTCTCCTTTAATTTCCACAAGTAGGCAACACACACACACACACACACACACACACACACACACACGATACCTGCATACAAACACAAACCCAAAGATATGCATATACATAAAAAAGATTATCTATTTTGCTAGCATGCAGGAAAAATAAAACACGGAGAAGCAGTCAATTCAAGAAAAACAATATACATATGAAAATAGAATCTGAATGTTACTTCAAAAATAAAATTTAAGAGGTCTCAGAACATTTCTAAAACTATGAAAAAACTTTCCAAAACAAAATGTAATATTATAAGCCTACATAAAAAAGTAGGTAAAAGATATTTAAGATTATAAAGGAAAAGGGAATTATACTCCCTAAAATAGGAAATTAAAAGTTCTATTAAAACACCTTATAATATTTTATGCAAGTGAATGTAATATCTCATGGAGAGAGATAATTTCCTGGGGAAATGTGTAAAATATAGAAATGTATCTCAGGAGAAATCTAATACCTCAATATATCAAAATGCTAAGATATTTTTGGGGCAATATTGGAAGCACTATTCTCCAGGTCCTAGTCCACAGGGATTCACAGGGATATATACATAGGTGAATTTCAGGGTTCTTGTAGAAAGACAATTTTCATACACAGATTGTACTATAAAACTTGTCTACTAGCTTCCACACAGACAAAATTGCATCTATCACCTCTCTTAGTCCACTAATGTTTTAAAATGTTAGCCATAGATTCCAGGATTGGAAAAGAGAGCACTGTCATTCAGAGATGTTAGTTTGATGTTCAATATAACCAGAACATAATTTGTTTTTTGTCAAACCCTGTCCTTTTTGTTCTCTCTCTCTCTGTCTCTCTCTCTCTCTCTTTCCACTTATTTCTAAGATTGCTAAACTATTTGTAGCCTATTACAAAGAAATATGTTCTAAGTGTAGAGATCTCCAGCTGTCACATGCAGTGACCACTGTGGGATTTGAAAGTGAAAATGTAAAGGCATAAAGATAAGAAACAAATGTTGTTTGATGTGCTATGAAATAGTCATTTAAATGGGGAGAAAGACAAGGGAGATTAGAGAAGGCAATATTGTGTGGCAGAACTGATACTAAAGACCATTTGGAAAACATACTACTATAGATGCTTTCTTAAATATATACATAACAATATAAAAGGTGTTACCACATAACATTGACACAGTGTCACAACAAAACATTGTATTCAACCAATTCAAACCTCTAGTTCTAAAAGTAGATTATTTCTAGTTGAATTATTGGCCAAAGGTATAAATTGGAACTTCCCTGCAAACACTGAAATTTAACACTAAGGCTCTTTGTTGCTTTCTATACATTAGTAGTATGGCCCTACTACTAAAGACAACAATTAATAATGTCACTGGAAATGGACAAGCTGAGCTTTGTCATAATTAGTAGCTTCATCTCCACTGAGTAGGTTGAAGGCACTCTGCACACTACTGCAGAAGAAAGGCAACCATAAATATTACAAAGCTACAAGTGTTGTGCTCTACAGCAATGACCTACATGTAGGACACATTGGTATACTAGTGGCACAAATGTTATGAGAACTACCAAACACTGTTTTATTGAATATGGCCCATTCTATGTGATTGAACTGATCCATGACACTGTTAAATTGGCCAAGTAGTAGAGAAAAGATAAGTCATAAACCTTGGATTAAAAGCTATTACTATTAAACTGCTATAGAAATGATGCAATAGCATGATTCTAAGAATATATTGTTACAGATTAGTGCCTCATCCAACCCAAATCAAGGAAGCTTCTTTGTGCTGGTGATGGGAAATAATTGTTATCCACAAATGACCACTATGCAAAGATTGAGAGACTTTGGGGAATTCAGTTATAAACAGTATATTTTATCAACCTTCTCCTCTCAACATGCAGGGACCTATGTGGAGGAGGAGAATTAAAGGAAGAAAGAACTGGAGTTGATACTTGGCTCCAAGGAAATAATAGCTTCCAGGCACAGTACGACTTATGTGCATATGAACTCGCAGGGACGGAAACTCCAAGCACAGGTTCAAGCCAGATGAAGTCCCAGCAGTGAGATGAAACTTGAGCATGGTTTCCCATTAGTATCCAAGAAGTTCTCTGCAATGGATACCCTCTGGATAAGAGAAAATAAGTTGCCTCCAATATGGTGTCCCTGCATACATCAACCAGACTCCATAAAAAGTATCCTGTCTGTATCCCTGGTGCAAAAAAGGACTTTGGAAGCACATTCCCCATGGAGGATACTCCCTTAACCTAGAGACAGGAGGGAGGGCCTAATCCCTACTCCAAATGACTTGACAGATTTAGATGACCCCTCCTGGAAGGCATTACCCTACATGTGAAGTAGGGGGGTTGGGGATGGGATGGGGGTCAGGGGCATGGGAAGGTGAGAGAGAGGGAGGAAAGGATGGAGGGAGGGAGGGAGAGGGAACTAGGACTGATATGTAAAATAAGAAAAATAAATTTAAAAAATGGTGAGGGACAAAAAGAGAAAAAGAAAATTAACTCTCAGATGTTTATGAAGTTCAGAATCCCTGTTCCATGAAAAAATAAAAGAAAGAAAGAAAGAAAGAAAGAAAGAAAGAAAGGAAGGAAGGAAGGAAGAAAGTAAAAAGTATCCTGTCCTGGAGTATTTTGCTTACATGAAACAAACTTGATTGTGTGTGTGTGTGTGTGTGTGTGTGTGTGTGTGTGTGTGGTTTGTTATTTCATTTTGTTTGGGCATGTGTTTTGCTTTATCATGTTCCATGTTTGATATTCTTTTTATTAGATTTTTTTTTTAATTTTAAAAGAGACAAAGAACATAAAATGTTGATAATTAGGCAGGTGGAGAGAACAGAATATAATACATTGTATGATAAAGATTAATTAAGAGAAAAGATAGAATGATCTTCCACAGGAATTTTTGTGGGAGAGAAGGTGGAAAGATTGTGAGTGTCAGACGATCAGGGCTGAAATTGTTTCTTAGGCCTATCAGAAGCCACACACAGAAAGTCTCACTGGAAGGACTGCCCAAAGATAATCTGCACAAGGATAACAAAACAGACATAATAAAGTAGATGACAAAAGACCAAGAGTCTGCATTCCTTTGTAAAGAACTACAGACAACCACGAAATTTGAGAGTGAGCTAAAGAGTACTTCCCAGGCAAGAATGCACTAATTGGTTTTCTAATACCAAATTGTCTGCCCTGAAAATGTACATACAAATAAGGTTATATAGACTGAGTTGGTTACATATACATATTTCACTATATATATATATATATATATATGTGTGTGTGTGTGTGTGTGTGTCTGTGTGTGTGTGTGTGTATGAATACATACTGCACACACACACTTATGTAAGACAATGAAGTCTCATCTGATGTCATATTTTACCTTGTAAATATAATAAATGTATCAAAGCTCCAATAAAACACATTTTTTTTACATTTTACTACATCAAGATTATTTTCAGTTTTTTTGCCTATAAATGTTCCTGTCCTGTATATGTCTTTGTTTAACATCAACTCTTATCTGCTCTCTCATATGACTAGATGTATATTTGCATCTTCAGAGAGCACCTTGGATGTTAAAGGTTGTATTTTCCTGATATTGTTTTGAATATTTATACTTTTCAGAAATTGTGTTTTAACCAGTTCAGACTTGAATATAAACTACTTTTTTCAGGGATTTTTTGTTAGTTAGTTTTTTTTTTTTTTACTTGAAATTTAACTTCTACATAGTAAATACCTTTTCTAAAACTGTATCTTTCATTTTGCATGGCAAACCCAATTCCTTTTTCCTTCCCTTTTCCTGCTCCTTACCTCCAACTTCCTACCCTCCACCCTCTCCTCAAAGAGAGTAAGGCCTTCCTTTGGGAGTCAACAAAGTCTGGCAATGTATCCAACAAAGCTAAGCAATGTATCCCACCATAGGGAATGGGCTCCATAAAGCCAGTTCATATACCTGGGATGGGTCCTAGTGCAACTGACAGTACCCCCTCCCAACAGATTAAGCCTCATAACTGTCACCCACATTCAGAGGGCCTAGTTCGATCCCCTGCAGCTTCTCCAGATGTCAGCCCAGAGTCAGTCCAGCTTTGACACATGACAGTCACACATATTCTCTGTAGCTGGAGAAAGTCTTGACAGTGGATGAACAAAGCACTGATTTGTGAATATAGAATAATATCATTGAGATTCGTTTTTACTAATATGTTCCATTACCAGAATAGCAGCATTTGGTTGTCACCTAGGTCTCTGCCTATCCTGCCTATCTAGTTTTAAGTTTCTGACCACAAGATTATCTCATATTGGGACTACCAAAAAGTCAATAAGTCAAACAATAAAGTTCATTAACTAAATAAAAATTTAAGCATATCAGTAAAAGCCAAAAGTATATTTCTATAAACAATAGACAATATGCATTTTCAGCTCTGAATATTGTTATGAATTCCTTTGGAATAGTACTTAGACCATTTTAGTCACAATTTTAATGCTGATTAATTTACAGTATCATATATATTAGTTTAATCTTAGGCATCTAATGTGAAGTTATTTGTAGGAGAGAAAGCTACTTAAAGTGTAGTTAGGTAATAGAAGGAGAATAAAATATATTAGCACCAGTTCCTGATGTTAATGGATTCACATGATGTTAGCAAAATGCTTTTTCAGTTTAACATGCCCAGAAGAACTGTGCTTGAGTGATTTATAAATAGTCAAAGAATGATAAGGAATAAGTTAGTGTACAGTACATATCAGGAAGAATATTTTTCTGGAATTCCAAAAGGACATTTTAACATTCCTTTTGCTTTAATGATTCTAAAGCATTGTGTACTTATACTCCCCACAAAGAAACTGCTGACTGTAGGAAGAGATGAAAGATGTTGCTTTTAAAAAGCATCTCTGGCTTGTATGCTCAGAGAAAACATGTCCTTTAAGTTTTGGAGCATTTTGTTACTTGGGTTTTATCTCTATCATATTTTCTCAGTTTTCTGAATTGTTAGACAATGAGAACCATCCTTTTTCACCAGGTCTACGCTTATTTTCATGTTTATGTGTCTAGATTTGACTAATGCTCCCCTAATAACATTCATGTTTGGGGAAAAAATCATCTGATAAAAATACTACTGCATGTGTGATATATGTAGCAATGTATTGTGACACCTTACCTTAAAAGATCTGTAGTAATAGCAGACTTAAACCCAATTTTCAGCCACTTAAACATAACCTAATCTTAAATATTTCTTTATACTTATAGGCATTTTCCTTTAAATGGAAATGTCTGAAATAATCCAAAGTTGCGATTGGTTTAAGGGAAATATTTCTTGTATTTTTGTTATAAAAATACCTGTTCAAGGTAAGAATTGCAAGAAGCTGTTACATCTTCAGAATGTTGGTGGAATTTTTCTGTAACATGATGGTGATTTGCTCAAATTGCAGAAAGCTGCGTTCAAAAGACCCTCACTTTATACAATCTGTATGTGGCTTGCCCGATGAAAAATCAATGTAAACACATCAGCTTTGACAGGCTGTTATCAACATTTTACAGAGCCTACAATCACCATGAAGGATAACCTCTTGGAACTCAGTGGCAAATATACCACTTATATTTGCTTGTCTCTCAATAGAGACAAAGGCATGGATCGTATCCTCAGAAAACATGTGGTCTCCAAGGAATTATTTCAAAAATTGCATTTCCTCTTGGAAATGACTCTCATCAGAATGAGACAAAGCTTAGACTCAGTTGCTTGACAAAAAACGTATGACAGAATCACATATCTTTTTCCAGAGGTTATCTGATAGGAGATACGCTGTCTTTTTGGATATCATCTGTGAGAGAGTACTTGCTTCTGTGGAAACGTGAAGAATTCAAAGGCTATTATGTGGAAGCAGTATTTCAAGTTGTACTTTTATAAAAACATTTAAATATTCTAGACAATTTAGTCATTTAATGTCATTTAATCTTAACTACATATAAGGAAGGAAGACATCATTAACCACATTTTATCACTGAAAAAAATCTAGAGATTAAAGAAGTTTAACAATTTGATGAGGGTTAACCAAGAAATAACTGTCTAAAAATAAGTTCTAAACTACTATGGGAAGGTAATTCTTGGAAAATGTTTTCCTCCACCCAGAATTTCTTATAGTTATAACATTCATTAATTACATTTATTAATTATATCTTTAAATCAATTGTACTTGCACCTTGTTTTGAAATATATATAGGGAGGAGGGTCATAAATCTTCCTTAAACATTATAGCTAAAGTTATTCAATGATTAGTTTTGAGTAACATTTTGTGTCAAACTTAAGGCTTAAGCAAAAACATTAACCCTTTTTAAATAGCAGTAAATTTCTTATAAAAAAATATATAACAAATATTTCTTTATTGACTCCATTGTTGCTTTGACAGCTAACATAGAAATGGTAGATTATATAGGGTTGCTAGAGCAATGAGATAATTCAAATTCCCTTGTAAAGTAGTTAAATGCATTTTTTATTTTGAAATCTATTCATATTTTCCTACAGCTTTAAGTTGAAGACATTATGATAAAAAAGATATAACATTATTATCAAACAACCTGATTATTACAGCCCTAATATTTACATAGAAGCTCTATTGGATCTAAGGAGATTTGGAGAGAATCTAATTCTGTAGCCCAGGATGGACTAGAATAAACCATGTTGCAGAAACTGTTCTTATATCTCCTCTCTAAGAGCAAGTTTTATGGATGTTAAGTTACTATTCTTGAAGGCAAGGAGCATAAGTAAAATCAAGGACAATTTTAATAACAGCAAATTATAACTCTATTTGAGAATATATATATATATATATGTATATATGTGTGTGTATATATACATTTATATATGGTGATATATTTTTTATGATTTAATAAAGCTTTCCTGGATATCAGAATGCAAAGCTAGCTATTGCCATAGAGGCCAGGCAGTGGTGGTGCATACCTTGAATCCCACAGCCATAATAGTTCAACATAGAAGCTAAGCAGTGGTGGCACATGTCTTTAAAATAGCACTAGAGAGGTACATAAGACAGGAGCAGGGTCTCATAGCAGGCATTTAGTCTAGGCAGTTAATCCCCAGCCACACTGAGGACAGAGTCACCCCAGATTTGGTAGAAGTAAGAGCTCTCTAGAGGCTTGTTTGTTTTGCTTCCCTGATTTTCAGCTTCAACCCTAATATCTGTCTCTGAGTATTTATTATTTGTGTTACAGATATAAAACATGAAGTGTTTAAATATGAAGGTTTTTAGATACATGAGAGACACAAAGACAATAAGAATGAAGGAAAAAAATTCTTCATTTGATGAATATCACACAAAGGAAGGTTTTTGGGGAGTTTTCAGAGTGTTTTTGTAACCAGAAAATATGAATAGACATAAATTGAGTGGGGAAAATTCCATATGCCTCCAACCAGAATGCCTCAACAAAGAACTATAGGCAATAGAGGGGAAACTGGAAGCAAGAGATATGATCTTCTCATGGGAAAATAATAGAATTTAGTTGTCAGATGTGTGTGTGTGTGTGTGTGTGTGTGTGTGTGTGTGTGTGTGTGTGTGTGTGTGTGTGTGCGCGTATATGTGTGAGTTTATTCATGCAATACAACTAGTCAAATAGGGTCCATGACACTGAAGGAGAGAAGGGAGGGCTCTTTGGAAGGAACGAAGAAAGAAAGAAGACAAATGCAATTTATTAGTAATCTTGAAAAGAAACAAAATGGGAACAAAAATACCTTCAAGAATTTTATGGACATATAATTCACATCAATATTTTTATGTTACACATAAAGAACATAAGAAGAACAACTATCGCATGCAAAACACTCATTTCCACAGCATTTCTTTCTAATATTAAGTAGGGCAAGTCATTTCTTCTGAATGGAATAGATATACAGAAGTACAGAGGTATGGCAAGTAGTCACTAATACACAGTCACATACTTCTTGCCAACACTTTTCCCCCTTTTGTTCTATTTACACTTCTGTGTGTCCTCTTAAATAGTCAAAGTCACATGTGCCAAGTTAGAAGATCAATTTTTCCACTGCCCACAAAATAGAGATCATAAGTTGTGAACATAATAATCAGAAAATTATAGCTTCAGATGTGCACCAGGTTATTTGATCTAATTCCCATGTGAATACTTGGTACATATAACTGTCATGTGTCTATGAGTAGGCTAACACTTAAATGACTGTTATATTTCTTGTAGTTAGTTTCCCTATCTAGAAGGACTAACAGATGTCATTGCCTAGTTATATTTGTGCTGTTGATGTGAAGTCAGCAGCATTATTCATTTGATATCATGCTGTAAGTCTGTATTAATTCATAGCATATCAATAAACTAACTAAATAGGACATGAAATCTTAATATTCTACATAGTTTGTTATAATGCTGTCATTCTTTAAATTGGAACAAATAAACCAAAAGTGGAAAATGTTGAAAATTGCTAATTAGATACATGGTTGCCAAGGGTAATTGACTTAGAGAAAATGTGTTAACCAAGGTAGCAGTAGTCACATTCATCCCTAGTGAAAGTTTGACACATGTGTCTTACATAACTCATTAGCAAGAAATTTCCCCTATGTTTTCACTGAAAAACAAAATACTCTATGGGGCTTTTAGCTGGGTTTCAATTATGAGTTGACCACTAAGAAAAAGACAGCCCACACTATTTATGGATATATGAACTCTAGCTTAGTACTCACAGCAAACAAGATATTTGTGTTGGATAATATGTGGCAGAGACTGTGATAAACCAGTTTAGACTATTCAGGGAAGACACACAGAAATATCATGTTTTCACTGATATTCTTTGCAAATATATTCTTTGGTTTGTTTCTGTACTTTAAGAAGATGTTTATCAGCTGGACATTGGTGGTGCATGCCTTAAATTCCAGGATTCAGGAGGCAGAGGCTGGTGTTTCTCTGTGAGTTCAAAGCAAGCTTGATCTACAGAGAAAATTCAAGGACAGCCAGGGCTACACAGAGAAAAGTGTCTTGAAATATCAAAATAAGAAAAGAAAGTAAGAAGAAAAGAAGGGAATAAGGAAAGAAGGAAAAAAGAGAAAATGTTATTTATCATGAGCATTTGTCACCAGATCCACAAAATGATATTGACAGGAACTCTACCACATGACACAGTCACAATCAATCCAAAAGATAAGACAAAGTAATTAATTTACACAATCATGTTCCTTTCTCCTGAGACATCTATCTCTTCTTTACTGACACCAATTTTATTTTCCTCAATAATGTAATTTTCAAAGGATTCTTTTAGGCCAAGTAAAGGAGAGAAGTATACACTTGTTTAGAGAATTAAAATAATACACAGGAACTAAGTTTAAATAGAATGCCAGTAAATTAAAATCTTCTAACCTTATATAAATACAACTAACAAAAACAATAATTTTTAAGAAAATGATTAGGCTTGACATCTTAGGGTTGTTCCCCAAGACCCATATCTTGGAAAGAGTTAAGTTACTAACACTGTATGTTCCTTCCTTATAGTCATATGCACCTTGCCAAAGAGGCAACTCCTAATGTTAGTCCCATACCTCATAAAGAGAAGTAGGTAAACATAAAAAGGTTATATATTTTTAAATATATGGCATAAAACTCATTCACAATGTATGAATCATTCAAATTTATATGGTATTACTTTAAAGTTTTTAGAGAAATCTTGCTAATGGCAAATGCCACAGTATTTAGCTAAATGTATAGAAGTAATTAGTGGATATTCTAAGTTAAAGGAATGTGAAATAGAGTCATTTAGATAATCTTGTGTGGGTGGGTACAAAATGTGCATTTAAAAATTATTCTTAGATTTACCTTTTATTTTATGTGTGCATGCATTCTGCTTTTATGTGTGCATAGGCACAAAATGCGTTTTAATTGCCACTGAAGTCAGAAGAGGGTATTGAATATCTTGGAAATGGGCTTATGGATGATTATGAGCTACTCTGTCCTTGCTGGGAACTAAACTCAGCTACTCTGAATAAGCAGCAAGTGCTTTTAACTACTAAACTATCCTCTCAGTACTATATGATGGATATTTTTGTGCTACAACTAACTACCCATGATCAAAAATTGGTCACATAAGTAAATCCATGTAGCAAATGAAATGATTTATGGAGAAAAGCCAAAATCTTAACTCATGTTTCTTTCCAAAGAACATGGATATTTTGGAGCTTCTGCATGGGTTCAGCCTCACAGCAGTCTCCCTCATCTAGCACTGTGGAAGGTGATGTGCTTACAATCAAAATCCCATTTAAGTTCCCTTGTTATTCTCTCAAGTACTATGGAGATCTATTTCTAAGTCGTTGAGTCTTGATATGTGTGTGTATCCTACTGTACACATTTGTGGGTGGTTATCTGCCTAGTCAAAACAAGGAGATGTTGAGAAGTTTATTTTGTGACATTTGTTGAAAGAACAATTACATGTTTTATTTGAGGTTACTTTCAGTCACAGTTCCTGAATTGTTAAGTATTGGTAGTAAGAAAAATATACATGGTATTTTCAACCATGGGACCAGTAAATGATTGTTTTTTCAGAAGTTAGAAAGAAAATTCAGCATTTAATTCCCTGGCATTGCTCATAGATATGTCCTTGCCAAAAAAAAAAAAAAAAAAAAAAAAAAAAAAAAAAAAAAAAAGAAAAGAAAAAGAAGAAAAAAGAAAAGAAAAATGAAAAAAAAAGAGGGGATATAGGGGGATATAGACATGCAGCAACAGTGTACAAGTCTAATAGTACAACTAATAGTACAAGATGAAAAAAATATGATAGACTGATATTTTTACAAACAATGTGAGAAAACATAAGAGAGATATTCATATTTATACTAATTCAAATATATGGTTGAAATAATATGGAAATTAACAAGAAATAGAGTAAATTGATTGACTTGATGTCCAGTATAAGGGGAACCCTGACTGTGCTTAATTTTAGATAGCAATGGTTTAAAAGTAACAAAATCAAGTGTTTTAAATAGTTTTTCTATTTAAACAAACAAAGCCAAATAAAAAAACAATGTGAAAATATTGTACAGATGGTGGATTATAGGTGCTAAGATATTTAGGCACTAGAAAGGTGAGAGAACTCTCACATGCTAATGTAAATGAAAATTTGAAGAGAAAGGTACAAACTGCATACTAGACACAACAAAACAAAATATAATTCCTGAAGGATTCATCTTACACTCTGAAACATTTATCATCCTAATGAAAGACTACATTAGAAGGCCAACATATCTGCTGCTTGGCCTAGCACTGGTTTGAAATTTCTTCTCATTTCTATTTTAATTGTTTAAAGAGATGAAACTTTTGTTAACTAGCCAACTACATTTGGCTTCAGTGCTTATGCATTTTAAAATAACATGGTTAGACTGATATATATATTGATAAAGATAATATACTAATAATGAAAATATAATAACTATTTAAGAAAAAGCATAATGTAATACTAAAGTCCTGGGATATTGAATTCATCTTTTTCTAAGTAACCTTAGCTTTCATAAACATAGCATTGGCATGAGAGCATTATAGTTAACCATTACACATTCAATAGATTAAATGACTTCTAATTGCTGAATCAATAATATGTTATGAGATTTATGTACATTGTTAATATCTCAACATTCATCAATGAGATTTGATACATTTTGAGTCAAAAGAAGGACAGCTGATTATAAACAGTTTATACTTAAAAATAATGAGAAATAGGTATAACAAAGTGAACGTGTATGCTACATTATGTACTTTCATTCTTTTCTTGTGACTTGTAGTATGACTCATTAGAAACCATGATGTCCCTTGAGACTAAATTCCATAACTCCTTATTTATACAGAATATTCTTGAAATTAATTGACTGCAGAAGCTAAAAAAAATTGTCAATTCAAATTTACCATTCAAGAACAAATGGTAACCTTGTCTTCATTTGACCTACTCTAAATTTTCACTACACAGGACTTCAGGTTTAATGAGTCTTAAGTGTTTGCTTCCATGTTGTAGTTGTTAGAATTAGAATGGCTCTAAATTACACATATATTTGAATGACTTGTTGTGGCTTTGTGGAATCATTTTAGAAGGATTAGAAGGTATGATCTTGTTAGGGGCTGAGTCATTGGGAGTATGTTTTCAGGTTTCAAACACCTGTCATTCCTTCCCACCTAGTTGTCCCTCTCCACACTCCTTCCTCTCTATTTCTCTGACTCCTAGTTTTGTATCATAGTTTAAGCTCTGAGCTGTTTATCCTTCACTATCTTGCCTGACTGCTGCCATGATCCCTGGTATTATGGTTATAAATATTATTCCTTTGGAGCCATGACCCCAAAAATTAACTGTTGTTTTTTATGTTTCCTTAGTCATGGTGATAGAAACATAACAAACATATAGATCTATATGGATTCCTTTTGCACAACTGGTAAGTATCAAGGCTTTGTTATTTTTGGCACAAGAAAGGGAAGACACATTGATTATCTTTCCATCTCTATCTTATCTAGAAGCATTATATTAGTACCAATCATATTTCCACAGATTATAAAATTATCTTCTTTTTATGGCTTTATAGCTCACAAATTGTGCACCACATTTTATTTTTCCTTTCATCAATGATAAACTTTTAAGTCATTTGAGATTTTGAATGTATTGTGACAAGTTTTGCATTGGACATGTTTCAACAAATGTGTTTTTTTACATACTGCCTTCTGTTTTTCCCCCCTTTTGGATATATAAGTATTAGGGAGATATAGCGTATATACTGAAAACCTTAATGGCATGAATAAATTAAATGTTCAAGGTTGATAGCACAGAAATTCAGAGTATAGAGATCACTAGTAAAGCCTTGGAAAAATTTATAGAATTATAGAGATCAACCAAACTGAATGGGCAACATGTTGCCCATTAAACATTAGGATATTTATAAATAAAAACAATGTACTGTAATACTGTAAGCTCAAAAAAAATCCTTAGGTGAAAGAAGAAAGATTTTTTTGTTTAATTTTATTTACTTTTAAGTTCACATTTAAGATGACATATATAGTTAAACCATCTGTGATGTGCAAGTTTAATATACCCTATCAACATAAAAAATACCTTTCTGGTGGTATGGTTACTTAATGGGCTAAATATGAAGATATTTCACAGGTTTTGCTAGATGCAAAATAAGTCAATTTATGTTTATTAAAGACTCTATTATGTACAGTGTGTAAAGGGATAGGCCTTTAAAACAGAGCTCAGGTCTTCGAGGAGGAAAAAGCAATCTCCTGTTTGTATTAGTTCAGCTGCACCTCCATATTATAATACTACAGAGAATTGCAGAGAAAGCCTGTGACAAGAAGAGTAAGTCTTAAGAACTGAGATGCCTCCAGCAAATGTACAGAGAAAAGCCTGAGTCCTATAGGGAAATAACAATAGGTCATGGTATAAGTGATCTTGGTGGCAGAGTAATCGCTACACAAGTCTACAGATGAGAGGACAATAAAGCTTTCCTCTTGGCAAAAATCTCAAGAGATTCTGAGTGATTCACCCACGGAAGTTATGGCAACCTCTGCAAAATAAGATATCCTAGATATTACATTATATTTCCTTGGGATTCTGCACTTGTGAGAATATGCGTGTGGTGCAGAGCTAATAGAGATATATTAAATAATTACACATTCCTTAAATAGCAAAACCATTCAGGAATAAATACTGACTTTATTTCTTATATTGTCATTTTTTGTTCATAATTTAGCTGTAATCAGCTGAGCCCAAAGTTTCAGATCTCAAATATAGGAAAACTTTGCTGATATTGAAAGAGTTCTTTAGTTGTTAGCCATAACGTTAGTTGTTTTTGGTTTTGTTTTGTTTTATAATGTTTAATACTCTATCTAGAGAATCATCAAAGAAATCTTTAAAAAAAAAAGTTGTTAGTTATGCTTTAGAGAAATAATTCAAACTGCAGAATTTGAAAGATGATTTTATGATTATGCAGCTTATTCTCCGTATCCTTAGAGAAGCATTTGCAGATGTCCTCTTAACTAATTTTTATATCTAAATTTTCTTCAAAGATCATAGAATATGTCCTAAATTGATACATTTTCTCAAAACAAATTAAAATGATATATTTCTAGTGATTTAAATACTTATGTAAACTTGTTTTCTTTTACAACAAAATATTGTAAGGTTTAGCTGACAAAAAATAATGCTTAAAATTTAGAATTTTTTTTAAAAGGGGGCACATTACAAAGTATTTGATAAAGAAAGTATTTAATAAAGATCTGTCTTCTTGAACAAGAAGCCCAAAATTTCCCTTACTGCAATAACATTTTCTGGCAGGAAGATAAGGCTTTGGCCACACATAGTGAATTACACCCAAGTTTATGAGGAAAGGGAAAGTACCAGTCTCCAAGAAAAGAAAAGCTAAATTACATAAAAGAAAAAAAAACCTTCAGTAGGTAAAGTAAAATGAATAATGTGGAAAATATTATAATTCCCAAGTTTAAATTATACTATGAATCCAAGGTTCACCAAACCAGCATGATGATAATACAGACATATAGAAAGGTCAATGGACTGGGAGAACTAAATACTCACACAACAACAGGCACTTGGTAACAAAATTCAGAGAATTATATGTGGGATAAATAACAGCCTTTTCCACCAAAGGAAAGTATTCCTCTTCAAAGTATAATCCTAGAAAAATTAGACATCTTCATTTAGAAGAATAAAAATAGATCATGTCTCTCACCCTCTTTAAAAATCAATATAAAATGGACCAGAGACTTTGATGTATGATTTAAATTCTGAATTGGGTAGGGGAAAACATTTCAAAATACAGGAATGCACAAGGACATTAAAAGTATGACAATAGCTTATGGAATGATATCAAAATTGACAAATTAGAATGCATAAAATCTCAATGTTTTGTATAAGCAATTACCAATTAGCTGAGTGTGAAAATTATATTTAGAATAAGAAAATATTTACAAACTAAACATCTGATAAATAATAGCTAGAATATAATGAGAAAATAGAAGACTAACTGTCAGTCAGGTAATAAGAAAATGTCAATAATAATGTAATGAAATTACCAGACACCTGAGGTATATGGAGGAGGATTTGTACTTTAAAATGTGAAAAAAGAAGTTCCTTTTGTTCACCAGGGATACATCCTGGCTCTACTCTCTGAGGTCCCTTAGACTGCTCAGTGCTTCTGGCTGAGACCCATATTCAAGGGGGCCTGAGTCAGTCCCATGCTGGATTCCCAGCTATCAGTCTGGGAGGCCCGTTAGCTCCTCCTTGTTCAGGTAAGCTGTATCTATTTGTTTCTGCCGCCTGGTCTTGTCCTCTCCATCTGCATCTGGGTTCTAGTTAGACTCAGTGTTTATGTATGGGTGTTTGCTCCTGTTTCTAACAGGTATTAGATGAGGGCTCCATGGATAAGTTAGTTGTTGATCTCACTAGCCCAGAAGGGCATTTATGATAGCCTTTACAAAGATACTCAGATTGTTTGTTGGTGGCAGTCTTGTAGTTCTCTAGACCTTTCTTTGTGTTCAATTTTATCTTCAAACCAATATTGGCTCCCTCTTTTATGCTCTCTCTCTCTCTCTCTCTCTCTCTCTCTCTCTCTCTCTCTGTTTCTGTCTCTGTATGTCTCTCTTTCTTTCCTGTCTTCTATTCCTAACTGGGCTCAATCTTCCTAGTTGCAAGTGTCCTCACACACATTCCCCATGGAGGGATAACTGCCTTAACCTAGAGACAGGAGAGAGCCCTAGTCCCTACTTCACATGACCTGTCAGATCTACATGACCCCAACAGGATGGCATTCCCCTACATATGGAATTGGGGTGGGTGGATGGGAGGGGAGGGTGCATGTGTGAGGGCAGAGAGGGTAAAAGTAAGGGAGGGATGGAGGGAGAAGGAACTGGGATCGACATGTAAAATAATAAATTAAAAATAAGTAAAATAATAATAAAAAATGCTTTGACAACAAAATTTAAGTTCAAGTACAAGTTACTGGGGAAAGGATTTCTATTTTTGTTTCTACAGAAAATAAAAAGCAATGGATTCCTTATAGACTAATGTGGTTTGATCTAGCTAGACTGCCTGAAACAAAGTACCAGGTGATCCTACATTCAAAACAGCTGGACAAAGCAGCCTCTCAGACTACACCCAGGATTTCTGCATCTTCTTAGAATCCCCCATGACAGCACCCCTTACCAGCAGGAAGTAGTATGAAAGAACGACACCCAAATTTCCAAATACTGATGCCAAAATTCCAAAACATTGTTTATATATGTTTGTTTTCATTTAAATGGAATTGGTTATAAAAAAAGAAGAAGAAATTCCATATTCTTTGCTATTAAAAGATTACAGACTGAAAGTCCATTGAGATTCTATTTCAACTCAGTAAAAGGGATAGTCAACAAAAGCAAACAAGCAAGTAAAACAAATAACTGTGATTGAGATAATATTGTCTAAGAAATGGACACCTATTATTGGGATCTGTACAGAGTGATAAAACATTAAAAAAGGAAGACAATGATATATGGGTTTACATCTAAAAGGGAATCCAACTTGTATGCTTAGCATTCGTCCTGCATCCTCTTTCAAATAAACACATTGAGGCTTATATTGATAACAAATGCTAGGCCAATAGCTCAGGTTTATTACTCATTAGTTCTAACATTTCATTCCTTATTTATACACTATTTTCATTAGCATTGTACATTCATCTCCTGCTCCCTCTGCATGTGGCTGGCAATTCTAGACTCTGCCCTTATTCCTCTCCAAATTCTCCTAGTCTGGCTCTTCTGCCTAACCTTACTCTGCTCACTCAACTATTAGCTAGTCAGCTTCATTATTAAGCAAATCATAGTGACATATTTTCACATTGCTTAATAGAAGATTCCACAGCACAAACTGATGAAGAATGGAGCTTGTTATGTATTGAACAGAATCTAGATAGCAGTCTAAATAAGGCTTCAGCCAGTATTTCATTTTTAAGAGCAATTGGAAGTACCAATGCATTTTCTATCCAGCTGAGAGTGACTTACTTGTACTTACTGGATTTCTCACAATAGGAAGTAAGCTGCTTGGTAGTTCCCTGATCAGTCTGTGTCCTAGCAAAACACTTGTCCAAATCTAAGAACAGCAATTCCACCTTTTCAGTCTTAAAATATATCTCTGTTAGGTTAAGGATGTTTCTGTGTATCTAAAACAAAACTGTTGGGGATCATAACTGAGATTTTATGGATTGACCGTGCATAGGAAGTCTATTTTGTCAGATATTAGGATGGCCCAACCTGGTGCTTCTAGTTTGTTTGGCATGTTTTTTTTTTCCCCATCCTCTCACTTTGAGCTGGTGACAATTGTTAAAGCTACAGCAAACTTGTTGTGCACAACCAAAAACAATGATTTAGTTTCATAATCCATTCAGAATGTCTTTGGATTGGAGAGATGAAGCCTATGATATTGAAAATTATTATTGAAATATGTGAGTTGACTTAACACCTTTCCTTTTTCTATTTATATTCTTAGCCATTCTTTGTATTTCATTAACTGTAACCATTTTCTTTCTAGAATCTGTTGATTATGATTATTTGACTCTTCAATTTGAACTATTGCTTTCCTGTTAGACATAGATGAATTTTGCTGTTTGTATTATGAAGTTATTTTCTCACCATTTCAACAATGGCAGATAGTTTTGTTAGACAGAATAGTCTAGGTTGGCAGTCATTATCTTTTACTATTTGTGGTGTATTCTTTTTTAGGCTTTCAGGCTTTCAAAGTATCCAATGAGAAACCAGCTTCTACTTTGATGGATTTTCCTTTATATGTGACTTGTTTTTTGCTTTTGTTTGTTTCTTTCTGTTCCTGAAGCTATCAGTACGTTTCCTTTGTTAGGTATGTTTAGTCTTTTAATTGTGGTATAGCTTGCCGTGAGGTTCTTTTCTGGTCTTGTCCATTTGTGCTCTGTGTGCTACCTGCATCTCTATGGGCACCTCGTTGTTAAAATGGAGGAATTATTGCTATGTTGATAGCATGACCTTTAGTGCCCATATTTTCTATTTTCTGTTTCAGTCTTCCTAAGACTGGGATTACTAGTGTGAACTGTCAGGCAGGACAATAAATTTCTCTTTTTCTAGCTGACTTCTTGATCACTCTGCTGAGTATTTTTTTTTCTTTTCAGTTTGTGTTTCCTTAGCAACCTTTTCATTCACTTAAGTATGTGAATATCTAAAATAATTTACTTATAGAATATAACTTTAAAAAGATAAACATAGTAGAGTAATAGATAAGAGTGGACTTTTATATGTCAGTGGCAATTATGTGTTTAATCTGTTATGATTACGCAGACTCAATAATAATTTCTCATTATATCATTTTGTAGAAAACTGCTCTGTAAAAATTTCATAGGATTGGAAGTTTTCAATTTTACTTTAAATCTTCCATAATATTTTCTATTTAATTTTTAATTTACTCTTTATCCCTCTCTAATATCCATTCTAATATCCATAAGCCAGACTAATCCGGTATTTGTTTTTATGCTGATTATAAAATTGATGAAAATCGTAGATTGCCAAAAACAATGTAACTCCTTAGTCTGCCAAATAAGTTTCATTAATCTGCAGAGTTGTATGGTTGTCTTATTCCTTACTAATTGAAACATTTCTTTCTTAGAGTAGATGTAAGATTCTTCACTGTAGCAAATAGCTGCACCCTCTTCACACACGGGAAATATATAAACATATAATGTCTCCAGCATTTCCTTCCCTCACTTAGAAACAAAATACCATCCATAAAAGAAGCCACTGTAATATTATTCATGAGTGAAATATCATAAGAAATGCAGATTATGTTATGGAGTGAAAAAAATGCTAACACATGGTATTAACAGAATGCTTCAGTTGCTTTTATGTGGAAACACTCTTTTCCTCTTTTGTATTTGTTGTGATAAATGGAAGAATGACTCATTCCTTTCCAAACAGTAATGTCTTAAGGTTTGAGGGTCATGAAGACACTGTTATGTGCATAGATGTTTGCCCATACACTGGAGCAAAAGTTAAAAAAACCATAAACAAAAAAAAAAAATGCCCTGTGTCATGTTCCAATGAAAAGTGAGCAAGAACACACTGCAGGACATCTTGTGTTCCCTAGCCAGATCTTAAATTGAAGATGGATATTTATAAGGATTCTAAGACTTTTCAATATTCCATAATTTTATTTGAGGTTATCCAATAAAGAGAAATGTATTTACAAAAATAGAAATGACTTGGCAGCTATGGAGAAATTCTTAAATCAAGTCAGGCTAACATTCACTTCCTATAATCTTTTAGGGAAAATGAGATTATTAAGGATATGTAAAGAATCAAAACATCTTTGTGTACCAGCTTTGTTTTGTTTAACAAGAATGATATTTATTATATCCTACCTAGGGTTATGTAAACTGGTAAACAGAAATTTTGATGTCAGTAAATTGAAAGGGCAATTTGCACTAAAACACTGAACAAGGTACATCAAGTGAAAATTAACTTTGATGATGTTGATATTGCACCTATCAATTAATGCAACTTATCAGTAAGTACAACTGTATGTTATACATATGATGCACAGAGACAGGTGCTAGATATTTCTTGTTATAGGAAATAGATTTTTTCATACATTATATTTTGATCATTGCCTCCCCTCCAATACTAATTCCATTTCCTCAATACTTTACCTCCCATCTGTATCTGCATACTGCCTTTCATTAGAAAGTAAGTAGATATCTAAGAAATAATATGAAAATAGAAAATAAATAAGAAAACAAGCAATCAGAATAAGACAAAACAACCAAAAAAGATAAAGAGCCAAATAAAAAACACAAGAAAAGGATATAGACACAGAGACACCCATTTTTGCATACTTGGAAATTTTATTTTTAAAACATGGAAGCCATAATATAATACAGAGGCTCTGAAAGTTAAAATAAAGAAAGAAAGAATTAAATAAATAAAAGACAAAGAACAGCTAAGATGCATTTGTATTCATTTTGTGTTGGTAGTACACTGCTGAATATGGGCCCAGCCACTAAGAATGGCTTATTTCTCCAGTGAGGCTACCTTGGAGAAAACTACATTTCAAATTGTAAGTACTATCATTTGTTGGTAGCTTGTGGGTTAAGGATGGGAGTATGTGTCCACTTATCCTTAGAAATCTGCAACATCATATGCAGACCTTATCAGTCCCTTTGCATGCTTGCTCAGTCTCTATGAGTTCATATGTATGCTTGCAAGCCCTGTTGCATCTAAAGGCCTTTATCTTCTTTGAGTCCTCCATTCCTCCTATCTCTTACATTCCTTCTTCCTCACAGTTCTGGTACTGAGGTATTTATGTGAAAATTTCTCACTTTATAGATTAAGGCTAGTAATATGTATGTTATGCAGGTGGCTGTGTGTATTGTCCAGTAATTTGCTGAAGTATAGTTTCCCAGCTAGGGTGCCATACTCTGCTTTGGTTTAATTCTAGGGCCCTGTGAGGTTGAAAGATTTAGTAGATGAGATAGAATAATGGAATATCCAGATTCAGATCTTGTTATCTACAGATAGAAGAACTCTATTTTTCCTTTTTTAAATTTAAATTAGAATCAATCTTACTTATATGTCAATCCCAGTTCCCTCTATGGGGGCCTCTGGTAGTAGATCAGTATTTATCCCTAGTGCACAAATGGACATTTGCAGCCCATTCTCCATAGAGGTATACTCTCTCAGCCTAGACACAAATTTAATTACTTTTATGAAAATATCTGGGATCTTGATGTCTGCAGGGGAATGAAGTAAGTATAGGTTGATTTAAAATAACTCTGTTTTACCACAAGGAAAGTTTGTCTTGATTTAATTTACTTGTCTCCTGATGAGATGCATTCAATCTACAGGAATGATGCTTGCTCCAGAGGTTAAGGTTAACTGATACTCAGCAACCTTGTTAGAAAGTGAGTGACATTACCATTTGGGAAAAAACAGATCAATGTTATAATTTCAGGTTTTCCTTAGAGACTCATGTATCCTTTTTTTTCCAATGTGCTTTTCATTTTAGTTTGCCCATTTGTTGTTAGCTTTTAGGTTTACTTGGATGTGTTCAGAAATAAGACAGGGAGATGATTCAGACAGCATGTGGCATTGCTATTTATGAAATGACACAGCATTCTTCCCTTATGAAATATAAATTTTAATAGTTAATAATTTGCCTGCTGTTAAATATTTTGTTGTCCATTGACTTCCTTTTTGTAGGCTAAGACTTTCAGTTCACTTGTGAAACTATCAGAGTTCACGATGACCCATCCGTTCTTCTGCCTTACATAAAAGAAAACTGACTTCTATTTTCATCATCTCTATGAGCAATGTTTCCTGGGGCTCCAGCTTTAGGCAATAGCTCCAAGAGTTTGTGTATCGTATAACATCTGGAGAATAATTTGTAACTATAATGGTCATCTTGAATGGGTGACTTTATTAAGTATGCAGCAATCCAAACACTACAAAAAAAGTAAATAGCAAATAGTAAATAGGTAAGTTGATAGTCAGACAGATAACAAAACACTATCAAATTAGCTATTCAAAATACCATGGAAATATCAATTGTGAAAACACCTTGAAGGAAGATAGCAACAGGTCTTAAAAGAGTTTCAGGTAAGACAAGAGTTTGGACTCAGTTCTTACTTCCAAGAAAAAAAACAAAGAGCAGCTATTGTCCCCAGTGTCCCCAATCCTGTATATTTATTATACTGTGAAACAAAGTTGAACTGGTTCACTGAAGTCTGTCTTCTAGAGGACTGTTTTTGTTTTACCCAGAGCCTACGCTAACACTGTCATCCTCTTTTGTGGATTAGTGCAGTCCATGATCCCGAGGAAGAAACAAAACCACATGCTACCTTGGCTATTTAAAGGGATATTTGTATATGCTATATAATAAGATAGATCTTTAGATGTGAACGGTTATCTCAGGTTTCCAGTTCTAAGACAAAAACTTCATTAGCAGAAACGTGAAAGCTCTAATAATTAATATTCAGGTACATGCAGTACTGTTAACTTATAAAGAAGTTGGATAAATCCATAAGTAATGGAGGTAAGTAGCCACTAGAGACTGGAAAAGGCAAGAGAATGTGTTATCTAGAGCAAACACTTATTTGAATTCTGTCTTTGAGCACTCTAAAATAAAATTGGATTCTGCTAATGCAATACCTGTTTAGAAACATAGCAGAATAACAATGTAAAAAATAAATCTAAAAGTCTGACAATGAAACATGTTTTATGTAACATAACTATATTTCATGTGTTTTAAATTTATGTTAAAATTTTGAAGTTTTTCTTTTTCTCCCATTTCTACACTTCTTTTCTTTTTTTTCCTCTTTCATTATATTATTCTCTTCTTTCTATGGTGACCTACAATAGCATTTCTTATATTTGTATTTAACTCAGCATAAGAAAGCAATGGTCATAGCCAAGGGTTGACTTTATTTTTGACTCTGGTGGACACAGGTAAAGATACAATTGTATTATGTTGAAAACTTACAAAGACAATGAAAATAATAAGTAAAAAGTATGAAATGTTCAAGATTCTTTATCTATATTCAAATAATGATTTAAAAATCATGGTGGGCAAAAATCTATAAAGTTATGGGAGACATCCTATTGAGTAAGTGCTTATTCAAAATATAGAAAATTGCATTAAAATATGCAGTCTTGGTGGACACACTGAAGTGAGCTCCTAGCAACAGAATTCAGCCTCTTTGGGGGAATTCTTCTTTACCATAAGGACCCAAAGGTTATTTCCAAGGTTCTAAGTGTTCTGAAACGTTTTTTTCCCCAGCGAGGACTATATGGGTTGTGAGCTGAACAATTATTGCTATACATATTAAAGATGAGAGTAAAAAATATTTTATACATTTTCAAACTATAACAATGGATCATAGAAATCTGGAGATGCTATAATTAAAGGATAAAACTTTTGTAGCATAAAACCTACAGAGTACTGAGTAGGAAGGTGAGTGCACAAAGAAAAGGAACTTTGATATAATTTCATATCATTAGTTCTTCTAATATTAGTCACAATACTTCTTCCAGTAGGAATAGCCATAATCTCCTTTATGGAGCTAATTTTGGATATATGAAGCCTATTAACAATTGAATATGATGTTTCAATGAATAAACCTGCAATTACCCATGAATATAATCCCACTGATTATTGCAAAATTAAATGTTACCTCACCTATATGGTCATTTTTAACTATTTAAGGTTTAATGATTTTTATATGTAATGTTGAATTAATTCAATATTTAGCTGTGGATTAAAACCTCTAAATTACTATTTAGATTTGGAGATACAGTGAAGCAGTTGCATAAACCATATACAATCTTTGTCTTCAAATGAATCATATATTTACTCATTGTGTGGAAACAGGACACTGTTAAGAAAAAATCTGAATTATTTATCCTGGAACTGTTTTGAAATACCACTTGAGAAGGTTAACTGCAAGCTCAGCTCCTTTATGCCTTGGGTTAGCATGTGTCAAATATATGCTAAGTAATTATAGAAATAATACATGAGACATACCCACATCAATTTTGTTTAAGAATGCTCTTTGGGTGTTGGCGGGAATTATCATATATTTTAATTCTATTCCCTTGTGGCAGGAAAGTTGGAAATCATTTAAACAACACATAAACCTGTAAAGGATATGATTGTTAAGCCATAGACAACTTTCTAGGTAAAGTTTGGAGACTTAATTCGGTCAGTGTTTTCCCCCATATTAAATGGTTTGTCTCTTCTTCAAACTTGTTCTGTGACTTTGATTAATTACCCACCTTTGGCCTCTACATCTGAGTGATTGTGTGTGTGTGTGTGTGTGTGTGTGTGTGTGTGTGTGTGTGTGTGTGTGTGTGGTGTGATATATATGTAAATATAAGTGATATATATGCATAATATATGTTATGTTCAGTTTTGTTATGATATCAAGTATTTCTACTCAAGCATTTTCAGTATTTCAAAGGCTGATTTATTTTCCTATTCATCTGTTTATTTTTGATTAATAAGCTCTGATTTTGTAGCTCAGGTTAGTTTGGAACTTAGGACATTCAGGCTTACTACAGTTTCACAGAATTCCTTCTGTCTTAGCACCTTAGCACTAGAATTTCAATCATGAGCCCTGGCCCTTAGCTGCCTGCATTATTTTCTCATGTTTGGAAAATATCATTTAATCAAAATGACTACTACTTGTACATGGTCCATCTTTGCTTCCCATTTACATTGATCTTTTTTATAAGTAACACAAAGTCAACTATTGTTTTCTAAGGAAACAGAGCATTCTCCTTTAGCGGAGGGTAAACTCAAAGTCTAATCAAATGACAACTGAAGAGTATGAAAGTCATTGCATCTTGTTATTAGGCATTGATTTCAAAATATCTGGAAGCATTTCAATTTTATACATATTAGAAAAACCCACACTTCACAGTTAAGCACAAAATATATATATAAATTATTTTTCATATTTCTGAAGTATTCATAGCATACATCACTTAAAATGCATTGTTTTAGAGCTAACTATATTATCAGTATGTTAATTTTGTTTTATTAAAAAGATGAAGTCATGAAATACATCTCCTTGTATGTGGCCACATTCATATTGCATGTAAGCATTTATGCAACTCTTTGTCCTATACAAGCAAGAGTGGGTGTAAGGTTTATTTCTACAGTGTTATTAGTTCAAGGGATTTTTAGTGACTGGTATTATGTTTAGAGTGGTTGTTAGGGATCCATATTCATCATACTCATTTCAGTTCGTCTACAAGCACAATAGTTAAAGTTGATTTCTTTTCTTCAAGTTAAGTGTGTGGGAGTTTAACTGTTTTTAGAAAATCGAACAACATGATATACAGGATGACATGGAAAATCAGTGGCCTTGTTTTTGATGATTCTCTTTCCATTTTGTAGAAAACTAAGATAAGGATCACAACACAATGTTTTCTCTTTCAAGTAGAAGCAAATCTGTCATTGTATTTTATCTGCAGATGAGTTATTTCTAATATATTTTCTTGCCCTAAGCACAAGAGTCCTTTCACTGTTAAGAACAGTTGATCCAATGTCCTCTTCTCCAAACTTGAGCATACTACCAGCTATCAAACTTCTCTTTGTATGGTGTTAGGCAAGATATTTGTGACAATAGGAACTAATTGTGATACATTTTATCTGTTCATTTATGGAAGATCCCCTGTTTTAAAGATAATACATTAAAAAAAAATGTAAGCATAAAAAACTGAACATGCCTTGAAACCAAACCTGTTAAACCATGTTAACCCATAATTCACCAGCTGTAGGGAAGAGGCAGAACTGGCAAGGTGCTTTACCATACTTTGGTCAATGCTCATCATTGGCTAATGAATGCAACAGTTCCGGGTGGAGATTATTAATATGAAAGAAATCAATATACATGTATATATGTATACATGTATATTGATTTCTTTCATATATATGTATATGTATACATATACCTGTGTGTATCAACAGCCATCTTTTCTCTTTTCTCTTCCCACTCTGTGTAGCTATTTTGTGTGTTTGTGTGTTTGTGTGTTTGTTGGGGGGGTGAAACGTGACCCATAATATAGTTGAAGCTTCTTGGATATACATAATGTAAAACATTTTTCCATCAAGTTGCGTATGAGAAAAAAGAAAGGAGGGAGGAAAGATAAAAGCAAGGGAGGAATGAATATAAACTCAGCTGACATGTGACACGTATGCTCTCCACGTTCCCACATAGCACTGTTTTTAAAGATTTTCAACTCACATGTCCTTTCAAACCAAAAAAGACAACATGGTTAAAGTCAGTAATTGAATAATGTAAGTAAACTCTAACAGTGGAAATAATATAAGACAAATGTGGAGTATCAACACATATCTATTATGCAAAAAAGCCTTGGGTCTAGTCCCTAGTTCAACAAAAAGAACAAAAGTTTTAAAAATGTTTTGAAGGATAAAATTTATATTAGGTGTTTGTGAAATATTTTTTCTTTTTATATAAGAAAAACCAACATAATAATTAAATATGTTAACTATGAATAAAAAGTTACATAAATTTTAAAATTATTTGAAGTTGTGAATATGTTAAGCAAAATATAAACAAATTTTATATTCATAAATCTACATTTCAGTTACGTCTTTCTTTTAACTACAATCCTAATTCCCTATGTAAAATGTAACCTTCATGTTTTAACATTCTCATGGTTTAAAACTAATACCATGAGTTTGTGCATGATTTGGTAGTTTACCTTTCATAATACATTCATCAGAATTTCCTTTTTTTTTTTTTAAGTATGTAGAAGGAATTTCTAATTTACTTCTAAACTTTCAATAAATATTTGTTAAAACTGTCAAATGAGCAGGCTGTCTTATTTAATTATGCTATTATGTCTAAGTTGCATCTGTAGCAAAGAAAGCATAAAATGAAATCTTTTTTTTTTTTTTTTTTTTTTTTTTTTATAAGAGTAGTATCTAAATACCAATTTAGGAAAACCTGCCAACATACAGTAAAAGCTACTGACAACACGGAGGGAAGGAACACTACTGCCCCCTAGTGACCATCTTCACAGTGCTGTCATATGATGCCTCTTGGGAATAGAAAGACACCCAGAAAAGAATGAATGATACTTCACAGTCATGCAGTTTCCATTTATACTATGATATCTATTATCCTCTGGATTGGGTGACTGATAAAGTGTTGTTCTTGGATGAGGCCAACATTGAGAGTAGTTTCGATTTGACATATGTGGGCGCATCAAATTGTCACTTAAAATTTGCACTTTCATTTTTGTCTACAACGGTAGTTGAGGAATATAATACCAAAAGTAAAAATATAAAAACTATGCCCAAATCCTTGCAGACACATTTAGCTTAATTTCTGATGCTGTGAAAATTATGAGCATACCAGAAACTCTTTTTAATGGTATAACACTGTTTACCCTGACTATAAACAATATACTCCTAATATTTAAGTCTACCTATTTTGTAGCATAAAATAAATATTGTTAAATTATAAATATTTGGAGAATTTCTTAATACCTTAATATTAAGCATAAAGACATATGATGTAAGTGCTGGTAATATTGCTTTCTGTACCATTGCCTATAACTCTGAATTCTAATATATTTATAGTATCAATTTTAATTTCAGGGTTTTTTTTAAATAGGAATTTCAAAGGAAAGAGAGAGAGAGAGATTGTTAGAAGGCAATAGCCTAAAGCCTAAGGATATCATGAATCTCTTCTAACTACTACCAGGGACTTGGTATCTTGTTGCAAGTTTTCTCCCACTGAAAGGATTTTAATTTAGCTTAGACAATTAGAAGTTGGTATGGTAATTTAAATGTACAACCACAACTATTAAGATAGAAGACATGTTGGGCTTGGAGAGTATTTGTTGTCATGCATATAGCTCGAGTTGAATAAAGTGTACAGGAAAAAAAATACTTGTTGAAAAGCATTATATAATATGTGCTGTGGAAAGCCACAGCTCCAAGATGGTGCCTGGCTAGATGCCAGGTCATCTGAACTTAGCTGTAAACAAGCCTTATTTGGAAGTGCTTGATAGATCTGGTGCACTTCCTCCTTCTGTAGCCTATCCAGGATAGCCAGGTGGCATGAGCTGACTGGGCAGTGAGTGCACATATAAAGGCTTGCTGGGGCTGATGTACAAGGTTCCTGAATAAACTGCTTGAAGAAGAGTAGTAGTCGTGTTTCCTTGCTGGCCAAGGTAGATTCGAGAAGTGGTGGCCCGTACAGGGAATCCTCTCTCCAAGGGTGAATGGCTCAGAACTGACTGTAGTCAGGGTAGTCGACTGGTAAATTCCCAGGTAAGGTGGGACCAAGTTAAGGACCTCCGTAAAGAAGCAATAAGGTCTCCGGTAGGAGCGATAAAGTTCCGTGATCCGACAAGGTAAAAGTAACCAAAAGTAAAAGTATGGGGAATTCAATATCACAACCCATTTATCTCGCTCTTCGGGAGCTGTTGCACTCTGAGAGAATCTGGATACTGTACGGTATTATATTGTCTTTGTATTGTTTGACTACTGAGGAAACAACAACTGTTAAAGGAAATCCTGCTGGATCAATCCAATTTATATCTTTTAAAAAATGTTTTGACTCCAAAATTTAAGTTCAAGGACAAGTTACTGGGGTAAAGGATTTCTATTTTTGTTTCCATAGAAAATAAAAAGCTGTGGATTCCTTCCAGACTAAGGTGGTTTGAGCAAGTCAGACTCCCTGAAATAACTGCTGCTTTTGCAATAATGCAGGCAGGTGGAAGCTCTTAATCACCACATGGTGAAATCATTTTGAAGAGTAATGCCACCTGGATTAGAGGTTGATGGCCTAGAGCCTGGGAGAAGGGTAACTCAACTATTCCCCCACAACCGAGGTGGGCTCCTTATTGTAATCAAAACCCAGCACAACATGGAGCCTCTAATCCTTTTGATCATTGTCTACTCTGTGGTGTTAATGGTAGCTGCACTGATCTTTCCCCATGGCTATGATTAAAGGAGGAATGGTAGGAAATGCCTCCTTTCAGTGGAATAAATCAGATTTGTTTGAAAGCATGTTGATAGCCCCAGGAAGGAATATGTCTTTTGCACCCACCCCTGTGTGTGTTTGGCCTCCTTTTGTGTTTGTGATTAGCAGTAACACCTTTGCAAGCTCTAGTGAGAGATTGCTAAATTGTACACCTCAAGTATGCTTCTATTGTTTATGTTGGGATGGAGGAAATTTTCTTTTGGCCCTTGTGACCAGAATGCCCATAGAAAGCCCGAGCACCATGACCTCTTTAGAAAGAGGAGAGATTTTGGAATCACTGCTGCTATCCTGGTTGCTATTACAGCTGGAGCTGTGGGAGCCACCATGGCTGCCATTGCCATTCATTCCACTGCAACTGCCTTAAATAACCTGTCAGCGAATGTAGCCACTGCTTTGGACGTACATTCTTCCCTTAATGCTCAATTAAAAGGTGGTGTTATGGTACTGAATCAACAAATTGATCTAGTTCAGGAACAGATTGACACTTTGTGAATGGAGGATGAAAGGGTATGTGTGACCTCTGTGCCATATCAAAAGTATTCGATGGCTGCCGATATGTCTAAATAGCTTTCTCAGTATCTTTTAGGCAATTGGTCCGGCGAATTCGATAAGTTAATGCAGGACCTGAGACTTTCCATACTGCATGTGAATTCCACCCAGGTGGACATCTCGGTTGCAGAGGGACTATCTATATGGATCATTCAAGCCATAAACCACCTGAAAGAATGGGCAGGAATAGGTGCCCTGGGAGGGGTGCTTATCCTAATCAGTGTCATTGCCTTATGGTATATCTGCAGGATGAGGGTTACACAGCGGAGAAGTAATGCCATGATTGCACAAGCCTTCACAGCCCTGGAGGCAGGGCAATCACCTCAGGCTTGGTTAACTGTGTTAAAAAGCTAAGCAGTCATCATGTTCAGGATGCGAGATGAAGTACTGCACTTGAGGCCAGCTTCTAGCGGCTTCATGGAGGGCAAGTCTGATTGCATATGGGTTGGTATCATAATCCCATCTCTAAGAAAAGATACCGGACAGGTGTGGTACCAGCTTGACTGATAACTGGGTGCGGGGGCCATTACAATGTCCCTTGTTCTTCAGAGATCAGACCTCTACCCTTGCCTGTTACATTTAAAACAAAAAAGGAGGAACTGTTGAAAGCCACAGCCCCAAAATGGCGCCTGGCTGGATGCCAGGTAGTCCGAGCTTAGCTGTAAACAAGCCTTATTTGGAAGTGCTTGATGGATCTGCTGTGCTTCCTCCTTCTGTGGCCTATTCGGGATCGCCAGGTTGCATGAGCTGATTGGCAGTGAGCGCACATGAACATTTAAGGGCTTGCTGGGGCTGGTAGAGGCAGAAGCTGATGTACAAGGTTCCTGAATAAACTGCTTGAAGAAGAGTCGTGGCCATGTTTCCTTGCTGGCCAAGGTAGACGCCACGATATGCCACAAAAGAGAAAAGAGTGCCATTAAGCTGTATATATGTGACTTTACTTCAGAAGTGGTGAAAGCCAGACAATGCTTGACCACAAACTAAAACACATGGTGATCCCTCTCTGACTTGGCATTATGACAACAAAGTAAAACTCATAACACACTACTGAAATAGCCAAAGAAAAGAAATTTCTTTCAGTGCTACAATTCAAAAAAAGATAAAATGCTGTATGGCAGAAATGGTAATCATTTGAAGTAATTGCATGCACATTGCTCTTCTAAGATAATGTCTCCACATCAAGAAACAGCTCATGAATGTATCATGAACTTCAACGTCTTCATAAATTTTGGACATGTTATATTTAAAATATAATGAGTCAGGCCCTGAACAAAGTCTGTATGTTAAATGCCCTTAATTTAGTTTTTTTTAATAAATCCAATGTATTTAATTTATATATCTGTAAATATATCGATTTGCATATGGGATTTATTATTCAGCATAATATTGTACTCAAAGAAAAAATAAAAATTGATAAAAATTAAATGACTAGGAAATAAAGTAATTGTGTTCTAAATTTAAAGTAGATGTTGGTAGGACACTATCATTCATAACTTAGATCATGAGGTTCTGATGCTAAATCTTTTACACAATAGTTTTTAATGCAGAATTATTTATCTTTTCCTTGTCTGGTTATACAAGTGATATCAACTTTGCAATCTTTAAAGTCTGATGTATGTAGTCAGATTTCCATGTGTGTGGCTTCTACATGTATTAATTTATTTACAAAAACTATGGATAAAATTTAAAGTACTGAAGATGTATTTGTTTTCATATATGAACATTTTGCTGTTTATAATTACTTATGAAATATACTTTAATTCATTAATAATTTTGGTATCCTAGTTTCCAAGTTATAATATTAAATATTAAATAATATTAAAAACATAGATATTTATTAAGAACAAAAAGCTAATTAACAGTGGTAAAATAGAAAGAATGAGTAAAATTAAAAGGTCTAGTCAAGCATTTGAAGAGTTATTCATGATATAAATTTCAAATATTTTTAGCATAATGAGAATAATTTATGTGACTCCAACATTGGAAATCAGAAATCCATGAATGCATGATGATGATTTATAAAACAATACTTGTTAATATGGTTATGTGAAAACATAAATCATGATGAAACTCCTCCATGGAGCTAAAAATTATCAGCATTAAAAAGTTTCACAGGATAAATCATTTTTCATCATATAATTATAACATCTTATATTAATTACTAATTAAAAATACACTTACCATGAATAAATATGACAGCTATCATCAAAACCAAATAATGAACATCATGTCTGAGGGTAAGGCATGATAATATTTACTTTCTCCCAATATAACACAATGTGAAACAGAAAATTTTATCTTCAAGGAGGTTCTGGCAACAAATTTACCCAGAAAGTGTCCCTTCACCCCTACTTAAAGGTACAATGAAAAAGAACCTATTACACCCAAGCATGGGATGTTAGTCAAACCTTTCCAAAAAATTTTATATATTTGTATAAATGTGTAAGATCTATCCACATCAGTGTTTTGAAATGTCATAAACTGTGTAAGTTATTCATTGTTTTAGGTAACTAAAAATGAGTTAAGGAACAGAAAAAGACATTTTACTTTGATAGATGTTGAGAAAGATTATAGAGCCATCTGAACATAAATTATGTTATGTTTTGCAATAATTGTTAGCACACAATCACAAAAAATATTTCTTATAAGTTACCATAAATCTATAACAGAGTAAATTTGTTAATGTTGGGAAATTTACAAAGAACCATGGCTAGTTACAAATTTCGTTTACTATAGAAATGTAGACTCCTTATAACTGCAGGTAAATTAAAATTAAAATGTATTCTTGAAATAAACAGAAACAATTCATTTGGCAAGGGTGGATTAGGCAGGCTGTTTCTGACCACAGTAAGTAGTAGGTTATCATTATCTAAAAGCTTTTTATACGTTAAGGTATTGATAAAAAATATTTATATCTACTTTTTGTGATAAGAGAAACTAATTTCAAACATATTATTAGTTCTAATAGTGACAAAATATAGGGGATTGGGGCTCTCCAATTTTGACAAATTTAAGATGAAATTAAATAATAAAATAATGAAGAATTATGTATGTATATAATCATGTTAAGTATATGTTCAAGGAAGGTGAAATACATAAAAGCAACAAGAATACAAATAGCAAAGTAAATAAATACAGCATCAAATGTAGTGATAATGAAATACTTTCAACCTAGGAAATTTTGACTTACAAAGATTATTTAAAATTATCTTAAACATTTATAAATATCATTAAAATAACTCTAGTAAAGTATATCTTCAAAAGAAGTACTTAGGTTACTCTGACATTGGTGTCTGATATTAAATGGTACAGACAAGGTACATCAAGATATAGAATATATTTTTATTATTGAACCACATCCCACCAGCAAGTTTCTTCTGGCAATGTGGCCTCACATTGATTTGAATTGTGAATCCATGCCTCTGGAACAAGGAAAGGAGAGTAGTTTAAGATATAAATGTGAGATCCTTAAAAAAATTATATATATATATATATATATATATATATATATATATATATATAGTGTGTGAGCATCAGGGGTGCAGTAATTTTGCATGAAAATTCTAGTGTGAGCCAGTAAATATTGATTTGACTTTAGGTCTTAAGTACGTTAGTGTTTTAGGAGATCAACCCTTGCTAGTATTTTGGCCAAGCTGCAGTAAAATCATGAACACACTAT